>NC_133659.1:300089665-300252565 GCF_037893015.1 Macrotis lagotis
GATTCTAACACTACCAGAATGATTGAAGTCCTTAGAGGTTTCAAGTAATTTTTACTTTTATCTAAGAAATTATTTTAGGTTAATTTGTAATTTCTTTCCATAATCATTATGGAACATATTTCTTGGCATCAGTGTTGGATATACATCATTAGGCATGGCATGAGTCCAATATAGAATTCTACCTGTCATAGTCAGCTGACGACAGGGGAAGAGATGGTTTAAATATGGGAAAATTCATCTCTGACAAAATTGTCAAACTTTCTGATTGGGAAATGCTCTTGTAAAGCTGAGTTACACATTGGAAAAGAAGCAATATTGTCAGAGGCCATTTTATATCTAATTTTAGTTGATTTCTTCTTTCACCAGGAAGCAACGATTTCATAAGAGATCTCATATAAAAAAGAGACTTTGACATGATTGTTTGTCATATGTTGTCACCTAGAGTCTGGAAGTCCTAGTTAGTTTTTGTTCCCATTTCTATTTTCCATACCAAGTGAGTGAAAGCAAATCACTGCCCACTAATTTCTTTTTTCCCCTGAATCCAATCAACAACTTATTAGTACATACTATTTAGATAGATCTCTGTGCTAAGAGCTGAGGATCTAGTTTATAAAAAGAAATTCGGTTCCTAACTTCAAAGAACTTACAATCAAATTGATTGAGAAGGGAAAGATGGCATACAAAAGAAAGCAGTAAAGGACACAAGGAAGACCAACATTGCCAGATTGAGTTAAAACTGATAAAGCAGAAGATGCAAAGTAAAATAGACCAAAAATTCCAGTCTCTGCATTCTATAAAGGAAGACCTTACTAGATTAGTATTTGAGCCTCCAGCACCCCAATCAGAGGGGAGAGAAGCTTGAGGAAGGTGATGTCAATCTTTTCTTTTTTTAACTAGAAATCTCTTTAATAAATTATAATTGCCTGTAAAAATTATTATAATAATACCTAGCATTTAGAATGGAATCTACTATGTTCTAGGCATTGTGCTAAGCACTTTATTCATATTATCTAATTTTTCACAGTCCAAGGTAGGTGCTATTTTACAATTTTTTTTGAATTTTACAGATGATGAATTTTTTAAATAATATTTTTTGTTTTCCAATTATATATATGATAGTAGTTTCTAACAATCATTTTCTGTAAGGTTTTTGAATTTTACAATGTTTCCTGCACCCTCCCTTCCCTCCCCCCACCCCTCACAGAAGGCAGTCTGAAAATCTTTACATTGTTTACATGCTATTCATTGATCCAAGTTGAATGTGTTGGGAGAGAAACCATGTCCTTGAGGAGAGAATAAAATATTAGAAATAGCAAAATCATGTTGTACATAAGACATCTTTCATAAAAAAATGAAGGTAATGGATTTTGGCCTTTGTTTAAACTCCACAGAACTTTCTCTGTGTACAGATGGTATTCTCTGTCACAGGTGCTCTAAAATTATCCCTGATTATTGCAATGATGGAATGAGCAAGTCCAATAAGGTTGATCATCACTCGCATGTTGCTATTGGGGTGTACAATGATTTGTGGTTTTGCTCATCTCACTCATCATCAATCCATGCAAGTGTTTCCAGGCTTCTCTGAAATCCCATCCCTCTTGGTTTCTTTTTTGTTTGTTTGTTTGTTTTGCATTTTTCTTTGTTTCCTTGTCTGTTTATCGACTTCATTACTATTTTTCTCCCTCCTGACTTTATAACAAATAAAATTCTTCTTTTTTATTTAATTCATTTATTTATTTTTGAATTTTACAATTTTCCCCTATTCTTGCTTCCCTCCCCCCACTCCCCCCACTCCCCCCACCCCACAGAAAGCAGTCAGTTAGTCTTTACATTGTTTCCATGGTATACATTGATCTAGGTTGAATGTTATGAGAGAGAAATCATATCCTTAAGGGGAAAACAGTATAAGAGATAGCAAAATTACATAATAAGATTTTTTAAAATTAAAAGTAATAGTCTGGCATTTGTTCAAACTCCACAATTTGTTTTCTTTGGGTACAGATAGTATTCTCCATCACAGATACCACAAAATTGTGTCTGATTGTTGCACTGATGCAATAAGCATTTTCATTAAGGTTGACAATCAGTCCCATTGCTCATCATCAGTTCATGCAAATCCTTCCAGGCTTCCCTGAATTCCCATCTGTCCTGGTTTCTAATAGAACAATAGTGTTCCATAACATCATATACCACAGTTTGTTAAGCCATTCCCCAATTGATGGACATTCACTCAATTTCCAATTCTTTGCCACCACAAACAGGGCTGCTAAGAATATTTTTCACAAGTGATGTTTTTACCCTTTCTCATGATCTCTTCAGGGTATAGACCCAGTAGAGTTATTGCTGTTTCAAAGGGGTCTGCACATTTTTATTGCTCTTTGGGCATAATTCCAAATTGCTCTCCAGAAAGGTTGGATGAGTTCATAGCTCCAGGAACAATGCATTAGTGTCCCAGATTTCCCACATTCCTTCTAATATTGATCGTTGTCACTTCTGTTCATACTGGCCAATCTGAGAAGTGTGAGGTGATACCTCAGAGTTGCTTTAATTTGCATTTCTCACTTTAATTTGCATTTAATTTGCTGGAACTCTCCCTCAACCTCCCTGGTGCTCTCCTGCCTGATTACAAATTCAAAAGCTTCCACAGCTGTGCTGAGGTTAGTCGGGATCTCATCTCAACCACCTCTGTCTTGGCTCTCTGCTCTCTGCTCTCTGCTCTCTGCCCTTGGCTCACCCACATTCACCTGAGACAGACCTCCTTGGTAGATGTTCTTTGTTCTTCTCTGGATTTTGTGGATTTGAATTCTGTTAAGAGGCTCATTTCATATTAGTCCCGATGGAAAACAAGGAGACCTTAATACAGTGCCTAGCTTCTCTGTGCCATCTTACAGATCCAGTCTTCTCTTGAATTAAAAGAATAATGATGAGTTTTGAGATATTGAACTTAACCTTGGAGAAGCATCTTGTTCTGACATTAAAATCAATCAATCATAAAGGAAACAATTGATTTTTTTCTCAAAAAAATTCATCCATTTCCTGAATTTTCTTATTGTTTTCACACAATCTTGGTATCATCCTAGAATCTTTATTTTTCCTCACCCCACATATCTACTCATTTGCCAAATCTTGGCATTTCTAAATCTCACATCTATTTCAGACATTCATACCTTCCCTAAGCTCAAAATACAATCAATCTTGTTTGACCCCTTAACACCTCTCACTTGGAAATTGAGTAATCTTGTATTTAGTCTCAGTCTTAAATCACTACTTTCTCAAATCCATCCATTATAGTTTAACCAAACTATTTTTCAAAATCATTAATCAGTTCCTCTTCATGGACTCCCTACTACCTTCAATTTCAACTATAAACTGCTTTGACTTTCAAAGTTCTCCAAAACCTAGCAGTCATCAGTATTTAAAAAATTATTTTCCAATATTCTCCTACATTCATATTGAGGTTTCATCACCCAATCTTATTGGCTTTTTTTTTTTTTACCACACTGTCCCTATTATCACTCTTTCTTCTACTTCTTGGTCTTCTCATGCTTGGATTAAATGACTCCCTTACCTTTATCTCTGATTTAATTTCCTTCAAGATTCAGCACATATCATATTTGATATGATGCATTTCTTGATGCACCCATGTGTTGAACCCTCCTTCCCAGATTCTGATAACTCTTTAATAAGCATTTTACATATGCTTCTGAGTGTGCATGTGTATGTGTATATGGGGATATATATGTGTAGAGGGGATGTGTGGGTGTACGTATCTTATCTTTTTTGCAATTGGAGAGAAAAATTCTCCAAGTTCCCTGAATATATTCAGTTTGTATTATTATTTTATTTTTCATACACAGAAACTTGCAAAATACCTACTAATATTGTATAAAAGTTTGGAATATCACATTTATATCATAGTCAAAAATAAAAACATTTCACAAATTCATAATATTATTAACTGATAAATTCCAAATGTCAAAACCTAAGTCTGTCCTTAGAACTCTAGGCATGGAGTTCACCAAATAAATATTTGATTTTAGTTGTGTAAATAATTGTTCTTAAAATAGGGTTATTTTATCATAATAATTCTTTGCATATTACTAGTTATAAATTTTTAAAGTTCTGAAATTTGAAAATTCTAACTTCTCATTCTCCTTTTTTAGCATCATGAAAATCTTCATCATCACCATCATCATCCTCATTAGTCTATTTTTTAATGGCCAGAAATTTTCTTTTTGAACTTTTCAAGATATAATGTAATAAATCTGTATTTTATTACACTGCTTTCTAGTTTTTAGTTATACTGGTTTAATGAAGAATTATCTTCTAAATAGTTTCTTTTTCCACTAATAATTTAACACTAGATTACTTTGTACAAGAGCTTCAAGATATAGTTTATCTGGTCTATGCCAGTAATTATATTTTCTATTTTTTAAATCTGGTGAAACATTGTATGAATAATTTTTTGCAGTATAATTTGGGGTCTGGTAGTGCAAGTCTTTCCTTCCTTTTTTCTATTTTTCATATCTGTCCTTTGATCCATTTCATATACTATTCATTCAAAAAATTTTAATATTTGTGTAGCTATATAATTATGCATTTGCTAAATTCATTTGCATAAGCCTAAATCTCTGGATTAATTCAGATAAACCATCATATTCATTACATTTTTGTGGTTCAGAATTGAACACTAAATAGCTTTCTAAAGATTTGGGGATTTTAAAAATCAAACTCAGTAAGTATTTGTATGTAATTCCTACAGGAATTTTTGTAGGTTTATCTCCTCATAATACTTTCTTTTCTTTTTTACTTACATAGAACTTATTTTTTATATTTTTTCCGAATTTCAATGATGTGCAGAGAAAGCGATGATTTTGTGCATTTCTCTAATAGCTTGCTAATTTATGAAATCTATTAATTCTTTTCCATTAGTAAAGTTTTCTTTAATAAAAGATATAAACTTTGAAAAACTATGATTTTTGTTTTTCTTTTTCTATACCTGTCTTCATTTGTTAAAAAAAATATTGATATCGGTAATATTTTCATTATCTTTCAAATAATAATTGAGCAGATAATAAGATAATAAGAAGAAGCTAGGCCCCTAAAGTTACAAAATAGTACATGAACTTTGACCTAGTAATTCCCTAACATTCTACAACATTCTACATACTGTCATTCAAAAATACTGCCACCACTATGAAAAAGAACAAAACATTTTCTGAAATGGAAATTGTAAGGATTTTCATCAGTTGAAGAATGGCTAAATATATTATGTCATATGAATAAAATTTAATTTTATGGTGCCACATGCATATATATATATATATATATATAATTATATATGAACATATCAATATAAATATAAACCTGTGACATTAAATTGCTTCTTTTTCTTTATCATTGTTAATAAGTAATCATAAGGGAGCCTTAGTTTTTGAAATACTTTGTATCATTTGCCAACATCATTTCTTCTACTAAAACCTTTGAAGTTTGGCATTCTCATTTTTCCATATATTAAATAAATTATTATTCTTTTTATATTAATCTGCTCTTGTATCTATATTATATCAATAACTTTTGTGCCATATGGCTTTTTATGTAAAGATGTTATTTAATTTGTTTTACAATTTTTCCCTTAATCTTAATTCCCTTCCCCCAGCCCCCCACAGAAGGCAATTTGCCAGTCTTTATATTGTTTCCATGGTATACATTGATCCAAATTGAATGTTATGAGAGAGAAATCATATCCTTAAGGAAGAAACATAAAGTATAAGAGATAGAAAGATCAGACAATAAGATATCAGGTTTTTTTTCCCCTAAATTAAAGGTAATAGGCCTTGGTCTTTATTCAAACTCCACAGTTCTTTCTCTGAATACCGATGGTATTCTCCATTGCAGACAGCCCCATAATTTTTAATATCTTCTAATGAAATTATATTTTCATAATTTTTTATTGAAATATGATTTCTGTTTGACAATTTGTGTCCAACATGTGAGTTACTTGATATCTACCAAGGATAGACTTCTAAAAGGTAAAGGTATATTAAACGGTATTCTAAAAAATGTATTGATTGGGAGCAACTGGATGGCATAGTGGACAGAACACTATCCCCGGACTCAGAAAGACCTGAGTTCAAATTTGATCACACACAATTAATGATTACCTAGCTGTTTGAACTTGGGGAAGTCAATAAATATCAATATAATTACCTTGCAAAAAAACAAAAAAAAACAAAAAAAGCAAAATAACAAAGTATAGTGATTATTATCCTTCATCTTTCTTGTAATTAAGGAATGATGCATTTTGTCTATGTTATATTAAAAATACAGGAAAGAAAAGATGTTCTTCCTGAATGACCTGCCTGGCAAATGTGATCAGTTGAGTCTGATGAACAAACAAGGAAACTGGGATAAATGTGATATTTGTCCTTCATTCTCAAAGAAGACCATGACATCAGGGAGATGATGCATATGAACTGAATTTGAATGTGCTAAATCACCAGACTCACTCCTCCAAAGACATCTACATATGAATCAGGATGACTGGAGATGGTTTTGAATGTGAAGCAGACAGAATTAAGTGACTTGTCCAAGGTCACACAACTACTAAGGGTTAAGTGTTTGTAGTTGGATCCAAACCTCACCCTCCTGGCCTCTGTGCCACCTGGCTGCTCGTGGTGTAAGTGTAGGCAATAGGATTAACCCAGAGTAACATAACGTGGAAATGACTGAAACAGGGTTTGAATTCAGGTATTATTCATTTAATCCAGGTCAACTACAGCAATCACTGAACCATTTATTTATATTGACCATCAAAATTATTTACTAAAATACTTGTCACTTCTAAGATACATACTAATTGTAATCTTATTCCCATTTTTATCAATGAAAAAATTTAAACTCAGAGATATTCAGTGATTTTCCAGTATGTCACATAGCTAAAAACTGTCATCCAGGAGATAGCAGATGCAATGCTGGTTTTGAAATCAAAATCAATCTCTTTCTGAGACTAATAAAAGTGATGTAAATTTGGGAAATTCACTATTACATACAAGCAAAAGTTTAAAAAAGGTTTTTGCTCTATTTAATATAATATTAGTTTGATGCTAACAATGACTATCTGTCTTGGGAAATATAATCTGTGCAAATTCACAGCAGAAAAAAATGGGCTTTGATTGATGAAGGATAAAAAGCATAAGCTTTTTTTTTTATAAAATTGTCAGTATCAATTTCAATATGGTCACTTTAAATGAAATAAAGTAAAAAAATAAAACATCTGGATCTGAAATTATGGATGAGAGGTTAACAAAAATGCCATGACTTTAAATGCCAAAGCCACAAAACAATTTTTCTAAATAATCCTTCTACTAACTTCAAAGTGTTATTCTGTTACTAAAATTCTTTCTTTAAATTTTCACTGTAGGTAAATTGAAATACGAAACAGATTCAGAAAGTCTGGAATCAAACAGTGTTGTTCAGAATCTATCAATGTCTATCTCAAATTTAATACTTATTTGAGAAGTAAACTATAAAAATCTTGATGGTTACGAATTTATCTCATGAAAACTACTGTAGGATTTCAGCACTTGTCACTGTTTTAATTATTATGCTCTCCATGACTTTGTGAACTTGGGACTCATGTCCATTTTATAGATAAGTAGTAGAATAATTCTTGGCTGCTTGATATGCTACTAAGAAGATAATATCAGAGTTCTTTTCCTACCATCTATTCTCTGAATGACACTACCCTAGGGGTATGTCCTCATCTTCCTTCTCAATTCCCTTTCTCTCACCCATAATGCTATAATACATATATATATATATATATATATATATATATATATATATATATATATTCTTCATTTAAACAGAAATTGGGATTCTAGAAGTGTTTTATAAATTAGTCATCTGAAAAAGGGGGGAAATTAACAATGAATATATATTAACCAAAATTTTAGAGTTGAAAATAGTTTCCCATTATGTCTTTTTATTCCCTCAGTAACTTCTTTAATCATTTTCGCCATTTTCCCCAAAGCATAGTCTTGATATGTAAATTTCAATCAAATCAATCCAATCCAATTCAACAGAAGCTTATTAAGTGCCAACTTTGGTCCAGGGACTAGCCTAGGTGCTATGGATATAGAGTTCCTATTTTCAAAGTACTTTTCTTTTAAAGGGCAGTACATCCCAGTATACAGATATGTAAATAGAAGCATAAATGAAATTATGCAAAATATAAGTGACAGCAATAACATTTATCCAGGCAGACTGGGAAGAGTTTACCAAGTCACAGTTGTTAGGTATGATGGTGGTTATTAATATTTCATAGTACAATATGACTTCTGTAAGTGAATTTTTCTGGAGGGAAAAGAACACTTGAATTAGAGAACGATAAAATGGATTCAAATATCTTCTTTGTCCTATAGGAGGTCATCTTTTCTGACTATAAAACAAAGTGTTGGAATAAATTCCTCATTACTGTAGAAAAAATGTGAATTATTCTACAAATATTGTCAATAGAGAGAAAATTTTACTTTGCATTTAATAGGCAAAAAGCAATGTTATTCTTATGAAGTTACAAAGAAGAATAGATATGCTTTAACAAATGTTAGTCATTAAAAGTAAATTACATCTTTTCATGAGCTTATCATGAAATACATTGAACATGATTTCCAATTCTTACTTTCCTTATTAGTATATTTATTATAGTAGGCAACTCATTTAATCTCCCCAGACTATTTTGGTATCCTCCTTTTTTAACATATAAAGGCAATCAGTAAGTATTTATAAAATACTTCCTTTATTCCTTGCATTTTATTAAATGATTATGATGCAAAGACAAAAAGGAAAAAGTTTGTGCCCAAAGAAGTTTACATTTCTACTGAGGAGATAAAATAGACACACATCTAATAGGACAAGACATTATTTACCTAAATACAGGAAAATTTCAGGAGGGAAAAATGCAACTCACAAAGGTCAACATCTTATCTGCAAATAGTCTTTTATTGAAATTGTATTTGATTTTTCCTCTTACATTCTATAGTGGGGTTTTTTTAACATTCTACATTTACAAATGTATGATTTAGATTTTTTTTTTATTAACCTCCCTTTTCTCCCCCCTCTCCATGGTGACTAGCAGTCCATCATTGGTTTATTTATTTATTTGGGATGGATAGCATTCTTCATCATAAATCCATCAGAGAAATTACTTAAATATTTTTTCCCAAAGTTACTATTGCTATCTGTATTTCCCTCCATCCTATTCCCTACATCCCCATTTTTCTATTCTCTCTCTCCTTTCACAATGTCCCTCCTCAAAAGTGTGTTATATCTGTTTACCCTCTCCCACAATCTTGAATTTCTTCTATCACCTACACCACCCCCCACCCTCCCAATTTCCCCTTTCTCCCATCTCTTTCCTCTCCTTTTTACTCTAGGGTAGTATAGATTTTCCATACCCAACTGAGGGGCTATGTTATTCCCTCTCTAAACCACTTTCAATGACTGTAGAGATTCACTCACTCCTCCTCACCTTTTCTTGGCTCTTTTATGGAAAATAACTTACTCCATTCTGCCTCTCCCTTTCCTTTCTACCAGCACATTCCTTTATCCCCCCCATTAGTGCCATCTTTATAATATATTATATTTTCAAATTCAACTCTCTTATGTGTGCTTTATCAATATATGCTCCTTTGAACTTCCCTAATAAGTGAGAATGTTCATGATAGTTAGCAGTATCATCTTCCCATTCAGGAATACAAGCAGTTCAGCATCATTAAGTCCCTCATAAATTTCTCTTCCTGTTTGCCCTCTCTGTTTTTCACCTGAGTCCTGTACTTGCAGATCAAAGTTTCTGTTCAGCTCCACTCAAGTTTTTTTAAGTTTTTGCAAGGCAATGTGGTTAAGTGTCTTGTCATTTTCATCAGGAAAGTTTGAAAGTCCCCTGTTTCATTGAATGTCCATCTTTTCCTCTGAAAGAAGATGTTCAGTTTTGCTGAGGAGTTGATTCTTAGTTGTAATCCAAACTCTTTTACATTCTGGAATATATTCTGAACTCAATGAGCCCCTAATGTAGAAGCTTCGAAATCTTGTGTTATCCTGACTGTAGTTCTGCAATATTTGTATTGTTTCTTTCTGGCTGATTTGCTTGTAATATTTTTCCTTGACTTGTGAGTTCAGAAATTTGACTATAATATTCCAGGCAGTTTTCATTTGGGGATCACTTTTAGGAAGTGATAGGGGGATTCCCTCAGTTTCATTTTTCCCTCTGTTTCTAAGATATCAGGTCAATCCTCGGGCTAAGAGGTCTGGAAACCACTGCCACTGACATGGACTTAAGCACTCTCAGGGACCCAGGTGGCCTGCAAACTATTCCTAAGTGGTTGAAACTGGTTCGCTCCAGCATGCATATCTTTTTAACCCCAGTGTAACAAACCCTTCTCAAGCATCTTCCAAGTTGTCTTGGACTGAAAAATTGTTTCACTAAGTCTTTTTGTGCTAGAATTTGATTACAGCCATTATTTAAAGGTATTTGGAGAGGTCTGGGGGGCAGTTTGTGTGAGTTCTTGTCTTCATTCTACCATCTTGATTTGTCCTCTTTCCCCCTTCTTTAAAGTTATAGGGTGATCACATTTATGTAGGAAGGGACAAGATGACAGAATAAAGAAAAGATCATCTTAGTTCTCCCAGCATTCCCTTATAAAATCTTTAAAATGACTCCTCAAATGAATGTATTGAATGGCAAAAGTTCAGAATGGGACCTTTTAGTTCATTACAGTATAGGAGGTCAAAAAGAGAGATTTGTGCCATGGGAGATGAGGCTGACCTGAAACCCATATGGATGAAACATCAGTGCTGAGACCAGCTTGTGATGCCAAAAGTAACAGAAACTTTAGAATTTGTCATTCCAGGGATAGTAAATGGACCTGGTAAATGATCAGAAACAAATTAGAGGGGCCCTCTCTGCTAGCAACGAATGCAGGATCAGATTTGTGTGTTAACTCCATTGTCTATACTCAGTTTTGGTACAAAGTGTGAAGACAAGGAGGAGTACTTTCAGTCTAGAGAGATTGGTAACCTAGAATGACCTCCTGCCCCAGTGAATCAAGGAAACTGAGAAATTCTGGTCTCCGGAGATCAGGGGATCCATCCTGGATAATAATGAGAGCCATTATTGTGCATCTCCCTGATCATAACAATTTGGAACCATTGAAAATTTTCCAAACCTTCAGAACTAGCTCCAAATAAAGCAGGAATAAAAGTTTGAGTCTTCAGACAGTTTTCTTCTCTAACTCACACTTGGAAAAGAGATCATCATTAACATAAAGATCTGAATCAAGAAATGATGTGGGTAAATGAGTCCAAAAAATGAACCTGATTATAAAACTCTACTATGATGAAAGGAAATCAAGATTAAAACTCAAAAGGACAAAATAACATCAAAAAATCTACAAAATATCAAAAAAGGGAAATTGAACATGACCTTAACACTTGAAAGAGATTAAACTTATTTTCAGCATCAGATAAGAATTGTGAGGAAAAATTGCATCACGAAATGAAAGCAAAACCTTTTCGAAGTGATGTTAACTGAGGGCTTCATTTATTTTATTTTATTTCACATAGCTATCTATCTTCTCAAGTACTTATGAAAGCATACTTTAAAGACAAAACACAAATAATAAAGTGCTTTGGACTCAGTGTCTAAAACTGTTTTGGGAAGAATAACAATTTGGACACCTATAATTAAGTCATTAAAAATGATTTCTTAGAAAACTCCCATTTTCAAAGATTTTTCTGTTTAAAGTAATTCCATCTTTTGTATTATTTGTATTGTTGTTTGTGTTTGTAATGACCTGTTGGAGTCAGTAAATATATGTGGTAAAATGTGAAATAATTAAATCATATTAAAATAAAGAAATGAAAACAAAACAAGAAAAGTATGAAAAGACAATTAGTAAAAAGCATTGAAGAAAACAATGCTTTAGAAAAATAGAATCGACCAAATGGGAAAAAAATGTACACAAAATTATTGGTAAAATAATTTCTTAAAAATAAGAATTGACTTAAAATAATATGATCTCCTTGATAAAAATAGTAAATTAAAAATATAAAATTGGGCAAATATACGCAATAATACCATGAATCATCAAGACACAAAGTTAAAATAAATTTTAAAATATAAAAAAAAGTGAAATAACTCATTTTCAAAGCAACTGGAAAATAGATCAAGAGGCAATAATGTAAGAATTACTGGGCTACCTCAAAATATTAATCAAAAAATGAGATCAGACAACAAATTTAATGAAATTATTAAGGGAAATTGCACTGATAACTTCAAACCAGTTGATAAAATAGGATGAGACCTCCAAATGAAAACTCGCAGGAATAATTTAGCCCAAATCCAGAGCACTAAGGACAAGAAGAAAATACCGAAAGCAGGTAGAATGAAATGATTCAAGTATCTAGGAGCAACAATGAGTATAATACAAGATTTAGCAGTTTCTAAATTAAATGATCAGAGGGCTTGGAATATAGTTCATAGGGTGGAAGTGGTAGGATTACAACCAAGAATTACCCATCCAGCAAAACTAAATGTAATCATTCAAGGGGAAACTGTGTATTTAATTATATAGATGACTTTCACACATTCCTGATGACAAGACCAGATCTGAATAGAAAATTCTACTTTTAAATATATATGACTCAAGAGAGACATTAAAAAGCAAACATGAAATAGGAATTTTAAGTGCCTTAATTTGGCTAAATTATTTGCCTTTATGAAAAGATGATACAAGTATCTTCTAAAAGTTTTCTAATTGTTTGGTTGTTTAAAATAATTATACATAAAAAGGGGTTGAGGAAATGCTTTGATTAAGAAAAACTGGGCAGATGGGAAAGAGGGATGCCCTGGGGAAAAAGGGAAGGCAGAGTAAGAAAGGGAAAATTACATTATGTAAAAGAGGCAATTAAGAAAGACCTTTTGCATTGGAGGGAAAGGGGTAGGGCAGGCACACTTCAATCTTACTCACATTTAAATTGGTTTAAAGAAGGAAAATATATGCCCCTCTACAGAAAGTTTGTACCCAATAGGGAAGGTAACGAGTAAAGAGGACAACAAAAAGGGGAATGATGTAAGGGAGAAAAGAGAGACAGAAAATAAGAAAACAGGGGAAGAAAGAAATCAGACCTGAAAGAAGAGTCGAGATAAAGAAAAAGAGAGAGAATGATAAACTGAGGAACACAGAATGAAGTAAAGTGTACAGCTACCATAATAAGGAAGATGAATGAAATGCCCTCCCTCTCAAAAATGGAGGGACATAGTAAAACAGATTAGACATGAGAATTCAACAATATGCTGTTTTAAGAAAACACACTTGAAACTGAGACACAGAGAATTAACATAAAGAGTTGGAGTAAAACCTATTATACATTACCTGAAATAAATAAATAAATATATATATATATATATATATATATATATATATATATATATAAAATATAATATAATCTCAGACAAAACCAAACCAAAAATAATTCCAATTTATATGAATAGCCAGGGGAACGACATCTGCTTGAAAGGAAAGATAGACAATGAAATAAAAACCATTTAATCATTAAAAGATGTCATCCAATTTCTTAAAGGCAAAAGATTAATGGATTACAGAAGGAAATAAACAATAAAAACCATACTAGTTGAGATCTCAATCTTCCCTATCAGAGCTAGATAAATCTAAATTCAAATAAAAAAAGAAAGGAGTCAAAAAGATGGCCATCATAGATCTCTGAAGAAAAGTGAATGGAAATACAAAGGAGCATGCCACTTTGTTCTGATTTACATGGGATCTTCTCAAAATTGTCTATATATGAAGATTAAAAATCTCACAAACATATGTATCTATTTATAAGTAGATAGATAGATATGTTTGTATGTATGTATTATAAAGAAACAATCATCAAAACTATTTGGCACTACCTAAAATATAAAGTTCACAGAAAAGTGGAAAAATGAGGTTCACAGGAAATGGTAGTAAAAATACTACTAATCTAACTGTTTGACAAACCTAAAGACTCCAGATTCTCAGACAAGAACTCAGTGTTTGACAAAAATTCTTGGGAAAAATGAAAAATAATATGACAGAAAGTAATCATAGATGAACATCTCATACCCCATAGCAAGATAAGATTGAATTGGTACAAGATTTAGACATGAAGTGTGATATCATAAGTCTTAAAAGAGCAAGGAATCATTTATTCGTCAAATCTACAGAAAGGGGAAGACTTTGCTACTAATTAAGAAATAAGAGAACATTTTAAAATGCATAATGGGTACTTTTGATTACATTAAATTGAAAAGGTTTTGCACAATCAAAACCAATTCAGCCAAAATTAGAAGGAAAGACAAAAATAAAAAACAATTTTTATGGTCAGTTTTATTGATAAAGCCCTCACTTCTAAAATAAATAGAGAACTGCATCAAATTTATAAAAATGTAAGTCATTCCCTAATTGAAAAGTGGTCAGAGGATATGGATTAAATAAAGATGTTAGATGAAGAAATTAACCACATCTACATTCATATCAAAAAATAGTCTGTCACTATTAATTAATAAAATAGAAATTAAAATGACTGGTACCTCTTCACATTTATCAGATTGGTTTGTATGACAGAAAAGGGAGATGATCAAAATTGTAGCAATGTGGGACAGATGTGATCACTTTGACTCAGCAATACTACTACTATGTCTCTCTTAAAGAAATCAAAAAAAGGGGAAAAGACTCACATACATATATTAACTTTTTGTAGTGAAAATAATAGGAAATTGAGAGTATTCTCATCAATTGGACATTGACTAAATTGACATATGAATGTTATTATTCTATAGGAAACAAGCAGGCACAATTCATAAAAATTTGGGATGACTTGCATGACTTAATGTTGAGTGAAGTGAGCAGAACTTGGAAAACAGTTTATACTTTAGCAGCAACATCGTGCAATGATCAATTCTGATAGGCAATGCTTTGCAGCAGCAGTTCAATGATTACAGACAATTTTAAAAGAACTCATAGAAAATACCATTGTCATTCAGAAAAAGAACTATGGAATATGAATGCAGATCAAAGTATAGATTTGCATATTTAAATTTTTTTTATATTTTTTCCTTCTTGTAATTTTTCCCTTTTTGTTTTGATTGTTCTTTAATGGAGTTACTAAAATGGAACTATGTGTAATATGATTGTACATGTTTAATCTGTATCAGAACTTACTCTTCTACAGTGGGAAGAGGAAGGGTAGAAGGGAGAAATTTTAGAAACATAAATGCTGAAAATCATTCTTAGGATAAATTAATAAATTTTATTTATTCATTTATTTATTTGTTTGTTTGTTTGTTTGCTTGTTTGTTTGTTTGTTTTTTGTTTGATTATTTTGTTCAAACTCCATGGTTCTTAATCTGGAAATAGATGGTATTCTCAATTGCAGACAGTCCCAGATTATCCCTGATTGTTGCAATGATGGAATGAGTTAGTCCATCAAGGTTAATCATCACCCCCATGTTGCTGTTAGAGTGTACAGTGTTTTTCTGGTTCTGCTCATCTCACTCAGCATCAGTTCATGCAAATCCCTACAGGCTTTCCTGAATCTCCTTCCCTCCTGGTTTCTGATAGAACAATAGTGTTCCATGATATACATATACCACAGTTTGCTAAGCCATTTCCCAACTGAAGGACATTTACTTGATTTCCAATTATTTGCTCCCACAAACAGGGCTGCTATGAATATTTTTGTACAAGTCATCTTTTTTACCCTTTTTCATCATCTCTTCAGGGTATAGGCCCAGGAGTGGTATTGCTGTATCAAAAGGGTATGCACATTTTTGTTGTCATTTGGGTGCAATTCCAAATTTCTCTTGGATGAGTTTACAGCTCCACCAACAATTTAAGAGTTTCCCAGATTTCCCAAAACCATTCAAACAATTATCATTATCCTTTCTGGTCATATTGGCCAGTCTGAGAGGTGTGAGGTGGCTTTAATTTGCATTTCTCTAATAGGTAATGATTTAGAGCAATTTTTCATATGACTATGGATTGCTTTGATCTCCTCATTTGTAAATTGCCTTTGCATATCCTTTGACCATTTGTCAACTGGGGAATGACATTTTTTTAAAAAAATATGATTTAATTCTCTGTATATTTTAGAAATGAGTCCTTTGTCTATTTGAATAGAAAACGATTCAGAAATGTAGAATTATAAAATTGACCCTTTGCAGACTAAAATGCAACTAAATTAAATGAAAACTATGAAAGTCTAGATTAAATGTTTATTGGAAATACAACAATCTAATTTTAAGGAGTTAACAGGATAAAACAAAGTTAATCATAGAAATAGGCAATTATTTCATTAAAGCAAATGACCACAATGAGACTTCATTTAAAAATTTGTAGGATGCAATCAAAGCAGTATTTAATGGAAAATGTCTTGAATGTATGCTTAGGTAAATGAAAGAGAAAACAATTTAAAAACATAATGGAAACCCTCAGAATTAAAAAAGATTAACAAAATCGAAGATTATTTAAAAAGTATATAAAAACTAATAGATAAAAATAGAATCCAGTTTGATAGAACAGCAACAAGAACAATAAAATAAATGAATCTTTGATTAATTTCATTTAAAAAAATAAAACCAAATTAACAAAGATTAATATGAAAGGTGTGAATTCACCATCAGTGAGGATGAATTACAGTTTTAAAGCAAAACAAAATAAATAAACTCTATGATACCAACTCATTTCTTTTTTTTCTTTGTCAAGGAAATGGGGTTAAGTGTCTTGCCCAAGGTCACACAACTAGGTAATTATTATGTGTCTGATGTTAGACTTGAACTCAGATCCTCCTGACTCCAGGGTAGTGCTTTATCTACCATGCCACCTAACTTTCTCTATACCAACTCATTCTTGTCAGGTTAACTAACATGAGAAAAAAAGACAATGGCAAAGGCTAGAAGAAATTTGGAAAACATTAGAACACTAAGGTATTGTTGGTGGAGTTGTGACTTAAATACATCTTTTTGAAGAAAAATTTTGAACTATGTTCAAATAGCTATATCACCTTGTATAAACTTTGAATTAGGAATACTATTATTTAGTCTTCATCCCAAAGGGATGACAGAAAATGACATATATATATATATATATATATACATATATATATATATATATATATATATATATATATATATATATATAGTTAATTGGAAAGCTTATGAATATAAATATATTTCCACAAAAAGCCAATATTTAATTTATATCTATGTCTAGATCGCAACTCTTTTTGTCATAGAAAAATATTAGAAATTTAGGAATTGCTCTTCAATTGGGGAATGGATAGACAAATTCTTGTTTATAATTGTGTTAATAGCCTATTGTGCTTTCAGAAAAACCAGGGAAAATTTACATGAACTTACATAAAGTGAAGAACTAGAACATAATACACAATTATAGTAAGGATAATCAATTGTGACTAATCTAGCTACCCTAATCAAGAACATATTTCAAGGAATACTAAAAGGACTGAAGATGAAAAAAGATATATACCACAGAAAGAGAACTGATGAACTCTAATTACAGATTAAAACATAGACAACCTCTTTTGTTTACTTTTATTTATATATTCCTCTGTAGTCAAAATATTTCTATTTTATCTAGTCCATATATCTATAGCATCTTTCTATCTTTGTCTATTAGAGACAGAGACAAACAGAAAGAGTCAGAGGTAGAGACAGAGAAGTAAAGAGGTAGTTTGAGTGGAAACTGGATTTATGATTTCAGCAAGTGCCAATTTGAAGATGAGAGGAAATATTTTTTTGTTAGTCTCTCTTTTCAAACTATAATTGCTTTTCTCTTCAATAGCTCTTTTTTCTGTCTTCCTTATTGATAATTTAGTGATAAATTCACTTTATGTGGAATAAAATTAAAGAAACACATACCAAAGATCATGCAGATTTTCTCCTAGGTAAAGATAGTATATTATCCAGAGAAGGAATTGACCATGCTAATTCCTGTCGAATATTAAATGATTGGAAACCTAAGAAGTCCTGTTAGAGTTTGTAGCAGGGAACTTTCAGGAACAATCATGGATGGTAGTATGTTCAATGGTAACTCAGTGACACACCAAGGATCTACCAGACACATCAAAGAAAGCCAATTTCAGAACACTATAATGGCACTAGCCATTGATCTTATAAAAGAGTTAAATATAGGTAGAATTTAAGGAAGAATTAGAAAGAAACTTCGTAGAACCAGGAGATGAATCAGTTCTTTAACAGAAAACTTCACTATATCTACTTAGTAAATATGCTCTCTAAATGTTAACTATTTATGCGTGTTAATTAATGGGATGCAAACCAAAGGGAGTTCATGTGAGAGAGAGAGCATCTGAAAGTCTAGCCTCTTGTGATTACCTACTGGAATCATGGAGAGTAACAAATCACTTCTAGATTCTCAGATTCTCACTATCAGTGAACTATCTTGATCTTCAACTACTCAGAAAAATATTCTGTGTGCTATCATTTAACTTTATTCACTGTCCATGATTCTTTCAAATTGACTAAGGACATAATTAGTGAACTTTAAATTTGATTGATTCAATTGTGATATCTGGGACCTTTGTGATTAATTGAGATGAAACTGGATGCCCAACCTAACCTATGAAAAATATTTGCATGGGAAAAATAAGTTTTAGAACATGAAACCTCAAAAAGTGATGTTGATGTAGATAAAGATAAAATTTGTTGAGTAATTAAGCAATGGTTTGATTTCACGGATATTTCTTTGCCTTTAAATTTGGAGAATGGAATAGGAAGGAATTTTCCTTCAACTACTTTCCCATTTCAGATAATTATATCTATTTTGTTTATTATACTAGGCAAATTATCAACCATAACAGTCAGCCTTTGTTTGCAAAGGTAACCAAATGAATTGAGATGACCGGCTTTTTGCAGGGTAAATAGAGAATTCAAAATTTGTTACCTTATATAAACATATGTGTGCAAATGAATATGTATTTTATCTATAAAGGTAAAATATTTCATGACTTGGTTTTTAGTTCTTTTTTAAAAAAATGTGCTAGTGGGAGTAGTTCTTTTTAAAATCAGGTAGAAAATCAAAATGTTAGGTCTCTTTATCATTGCTTAAAATGAAATATTTGACATCCTTTTTAGCTCCTTACATACTACTTAACCATTTTAGTTTAGAATTGTTTCATGGGAAAAGAAAGAATTTAGCAGAGCTCATGATAGGAACAGGTCAATTTTTGACATATTTGATCTAAATAATCAAATCAATTTTTCGCAAAATGTTACTCTGTCACTGCTCTGACACCACATTATCATATTAGATTTTCTAATGGGAAGAGGAGAATTTATAATCATTTAAAACTTAACAATAGTTTGTATTATAGACTTAATTTCATGTTTTATTTAATCATAGCAGATCATGTTTCCATCTTCAAAATGCCTACAAAATATCAACAATGCTGAATAATAATGATAATAATAGCAATAATGACTAGAATTTGTATAATGTTTTAAGAGTTACAAAGTGCTTTATATATGTCATCTAAATTGATCCTCAAAACAACTCTGTAAGGGAGGTGTTATATTATCCTCACTTTACAAATGAGAAAATTGAAGCTGAGAGTTTAATTGATTTACCCAAGTAAATACTGCATCTTTTCTTTAATTGGTGATGTTATTTGGCCATGGTTTATCACTGAAGTCAGGCCCTCAAAGAATAAAAGTCATGAAGTGATTCAAAGGTCAGCAAAACATATATTATACATGTAATTGAGGACTATCTTGATTCTTGTCCCATACTAATAGGGAATTCTACCCAAAATCACAGATGCATGCATGCATATATGTATATACATATGAAGATTTGCACAATATAACTTTCTGGATATATCTAAATGTGCATTTATTTGTATTGTTTCTATACAAGCCTCTCTATATCTAAATGCATGTCTGCCTAGATATATATTTACAGATATATGACAAAAGATGTCTTCTCCAATGGAATTCAAGGTCCTTAAAGGCAAAACATCTTTTCTTCTTTGTACCTTTTCCCAGGGATAGGACCAAGCAGGAGGTACTAACTTGTCAATGATAACTTAATCTGCAAAAGAACAATGCAAAACAATTGTTTCAGGTACATACTACTGAAAAAAAGTACCCACACATAATAAATATGAAAGACAAAGATGGACAATTTGAATTATCTACTACATTCAAAGACATTTTGCAATCACTGCTTTTAGAGGTTTTTCATAATTCTATATTCTTTCAGTTCTGTTGATCTCAGATCTATCCTCATTGTCTACTGAATGAAATCCCATTGGTAATGGTAATGCCAGTCATGGTGTAATATATGTCTTCCTTTCCATTTTATTATATACATTGTGTCACCTTTCTTGGAACATATGGTACCTACTTAATCATTTTTAGTTAATCATTTAGCTAATCATTTTAGCATGATTATTTTTCTGAGAACAGACCCTCCCAAACACTGCCATCACCTTCTGTTAAGATACTACCTATCCTTAAAGCATTAAATCAAATGTTTCTGCCAAGAAACTTAATTTAAAACTATTAGAAAATGTGGGATTTCTGGGTGACTAGGTGGTGTAGTGGATAAAGCACCGACCCTGAAGTCAGGAGTACCTGAGTTCAAATCCAGTCTCAGACACTTAATAATTACCTAGCTGTGTGGTCTTGGGCAAGCCACTTAACCCCATTTGCCTTGCAAAAACCTAAAAAGAAATGTGGGATTTCAAATTGCTTTAAAAATCAGAATAGCATTGACATTGTCATAAAATAACCTAGAAGTAAACACACACACACATGTACCAAAAAAAGCAATTAGACAAATCTATTTATTCTGAGAGGTGAAAATAAGTTTTAGAAAGGTTAGGTGACTTGTACAAGGTCACAAACCTAACTGGAAGAAAATTTGGTAATGGAATCCCACTCTCCTTGGTCCTCATACAATGTAAATTAATTATTTATGGATATAGAATAAGGGCAGAGTATATATATATATATATATATATATATATATATATATATATATATATATACATATTGTAGATTTACTATTGCAAAGATATAGGATGTTACCAATTTCATTAACCATTTGCTGATGAAACATATCTAGTTTGGTTTTCTCTTCACTAAAATAGCCAAATCATCTATTTATTTTATGTACTCTTATGAACCTGGTCCATATTATAAAAATAATGAATGGATAAGGAAGAAATATGGCCTACTAGAAAGAATACTAGATATTGAATCATAAGATATGTTTCACTATTGTTTCTGCCACAAGCAATTTGTAAATTTAGACCAACTCAAACTCTCTCAATTTTCCTATAAAGTAAGAGAGTTAAACTGAATGACTTTCACTTTAGTTTCTACCATAGAGTAAATAAATCATGAGAGAAAGCCTAAGAGTAATGCCCAGATCCATCCTCAACCCAGACTGACTTCATCTGATCCCTTCAGTATTATTAATTCCCATTGGTAAAATCTATTTTCTAGTCAAAATGCTCTTCCTGCTATTTCTTGTACAAAACATTCTATCTCCCAACTCCAATTTTTTGCATAGTCTAACCCTAACATCTTAAGTAGATACACCCTTCATCTCCCCATACATATAAAAACTCTAGTTTTGGGGTGGCTAGGTGGCACAGTGGATAAAGCACTGGCCTTGGAGTCAGGAGTACTTGGGTTCAAATCCGGTCTCAGACACTTAATAATTACCTAGCTGTGTGGCCTTGGGCAAGCCATTTAACCCCATTTGCCTTGCAAAAACCTAAAAAACAAACAAACAAACAAACAAAAAAACTCAAGTTTCTTTCAAATGTCATATAAGGACTGATTTCTTCATGAAAGCTTTGTTGATCATACTAGTTACTATTTTTGTTCCCCAAATATTGTCTTGTGTTTATTTATTATAAGCATATAAATGATGCACATACATGTATCTGCCTTATGTTGTCTCTCTCAATAGTCTATAAAGTCTTTCAGGGCAGAAACAGTATACATTTTTTTTTTTAACATCCCCACCATGTTATCTTATATTGGTTGAAAGGAACTCATTAATTTTTTAAATGAGTGAACAAAAAAAATCACATAATCATTTGAATCCATTTTAATTTGTATTTATTTGTTGGAATCACTAAGTGAACTTTAAAGTTCCCAGAAAAATGCACCCCTAAACAAATGAGCAATAAGGGAGGACTAATTCTCTTATGATTATTTCAATTTACAAATGATATTTTATGTCATTAGGTAAATATCTGATCATTCTATTTGATGTGAGGATCTAAGATGTTTTCAATAAAAATATATACTACAGAAGTCATTTGTGTGTGTGTATATATATATACATATATATATATATATATATCCATGTAAAATGGAGTGAAATGGGAGATATACTTGAAAAAACATTATAGCAATTAAATCATTGGTTTTACATGGACAATAAATACTGACTTTCCTTGTCTTAATGCAGCGAAGTGTTTTATCCTTCAGTCTTTTCCAGGAGATATTTCATAATTTCTTAAATCTAGAGTTACTAGAACCCACTGTGCTAAACTAGTTCAACCTTCCCATTTTATAGAGGAGGAATCTGAAGCCTACAGACTGATGAGCTACAAATTAGCTTATCTGCCAAATATTGCGCTAATGGTAAATGTGAGAACCAAGTTGATATATCTAAGTAATATCAGTTTTATACAAACTTATGGGAAGTTATAGGAAAGTTATTATTAAAATGTATGTGTTATTGGATATGGTGCTCAGAGAGGCTAAGGCTGGTAGACTTGTTTGAGTTTAGGACTTTTGAGGTGCAGGGACCTCTGATGATCTGACGTCTATGTGAAGGTCAGCAAAATATGTTGAGACCCTGGAAGCCAGGGGCCCTCCAGATTGTCTAAGGAGTGGAGAAGAGACTCAGATTAGACACAGAGTAGGTAAAAATCCCTGGCTAAAAACATGGTAGCAGGTATGTGAGTAGCTTCTAAAGTTCCTGCCTGAGACCAACAAAAGATATAGAAACAAAGAAAGAGACAGAGAGATAAATATGATGAATAAAATGAACAAATAAATTGATATATAATCGATGTATATTTTTAAGTATGAATTTAAGTCTTGAATATTAACCTTATAACACAAACCTCAGTGTTCAACTAAGAGAAGATAATATTACAAAAACATCTGTGCTTCCAGCTGTCCTAATGACATCCTTCCATTTTGAGGGAGGATCTCAAAGTCAACTCATTTCTGTTCTCTTCTGTTCCCTCCAGGGATGTTCAGAGCTCTTGACAGGATTGCCTACAGAGAACAATAGAGGGAAATGATTTGCCAATCAAAGGGATGAAAAGGTAAACAGTAACTAAGAAACCACACCAACCTATTAATAAACTGACATGGCAGCATGTCCCAATGAACTAGCAGCAGACACAGATGTGGAACCAGTCAGTCAAGTAATTAGTTAAATAACTTGCCAAGGAAGTAATGAGGGAAACAGTCACAGACGCGATACCTCTGTTGGAAGGAAAATGTCCCAGGAATTGAAATCTAAGATTTTTGGGGGGTTTTTTAGGTTTTTTTTTTTTTTTTTGAAAAGCAATGGGATTAAGTGGCTTGCTCAAGGTCACATAGCTAGGTAATTATTAAGTGTCTGAGGCTAGACATGAACTCAGGTACTCCTGACTCCAGGTCCGGTAATCTATCCACTGTAACTTTTTTTTTAATGCCAAACATGCCATTTCTTGCTGGACTATTAGAGAAAATGCAGATGAAGAATGATATAGACGAGATTCATAAACATAGTAGCAACAAGAATGATTTTTGAGTTATTCAATAAATTATATGAAAGTTGTCTGATAGCTTCCTGAAGCTGTTTTTCAAAGTAAACATGCAAATAAAAAATTAACATACTACAAAGATCTATGACATTTTCTTACGTTCATTGAAATAAGACCTAGGGTAGGCCAGTTTCACAGGTGATATTTTGTTATATCCACTTATGTGGATATATTTTTTCTAAAAGTAAAATAGTTTGCAAAAGTATATTATTGGAATTGAGTGGAGAAGTCCTAATGCTTTGCAGAATGACAATTTGAAGAATGAAGCAATAATCTGACCACAGTATAAGATCATGTTATGTGGAAAATTTCAAGCATATAAATTGAGTAAAATTGAGTCAAACTTAACCTTCCAAAAAATAAGCAGAGGTTGCCATTTCTGTGCACTCAGATGCATAAATTGGATATTAATTTAAACTTATCTAACTGAATTTCCTCATCAAAATCTCAATAATAAATTGATCTGATTTTTAAAGCAGTACTTTGAATTGCATTTCATTTTTAACATTTAACTTTCATTCATTCTATTTACACCCGCCCATCCTCCCATACCCCAAATGGAATTTTTTTGCCATTTATCCTCAGTTTCTTGTTTCTGTGCCTTATAGTTGGTGAGGAAGAGTTGAATGAATGGAAGGAGGTCATAGTATGATAGATTTAGAAATGGATGGAAGCTATGAGGCAATGGAATATAAGCCTTTTATCTTTCAAAAGTGGAAACTGTGGCAGAGCGAAATTAAAGTGACTTGTTCATGGTCATGCAGCTGACATTTTCTCAGAAATGGAAATAGATACAAAATTAAATGAAGTTTTCAATGTTTCACAATTAACAATTGCTTAAGATATGATTTGAACTTATATATTCCTGACTGTAAGTTGAAAACTCATTCCATTGGACCATCATTAAACAGTCATGGTTCAAAGTCTTAGCCCCAGAAATTCATTGCTTTTTTTTAAGTCCTGTAAATCCATTTAACTAAGGACTGATTTCTTCAGTGTTCTTCCTTCAGAAAAGTGGGATCCTCAGAGGGTACCAATTATCATAATCATTATGTGTTTGAGGACTCTCCTTCCTCAGCTAAATATCTTGGAATTTCTAGTTGAAGTAGGGTAGTCACCCTTAGACCCTTCCCGATTCCCTCCAATTGTTACTGTTTTTACTACCAAAATAGCTTTGTACTCATTTTACATATATTTGATATTTGGCTCTCTCTATATATGTTGTCAACCCTTCTCCCCATAGAAAATAAAATCTCCCTGAGAGGAGAAAGTGTTTTGTTTCCTTTTGTGTCTTTCACCATTGCATGGCCATAAACCACTTTAAAAAATTTATTCTTTCATTTCCTTTCCCACAGGCAATCTCTAAATTGAGAAAGATAGAAAGACTTTATTTTTTGAGGGTGGGAGGTGGGGGAGGTGTTCTTGTTACTTAGATCTTCGGATTTAGTAAAGTAAAATAGAGATAGGAGGGGAAAATAAAACAATTCAAAAACAAAATGAAACAGACAAAATTGTTCTGTTTTGGGTCAAACAAAGAAAAAATTTCAATTCTAGTGTTTTCCTTATGTCAGATCACTGTTGGAGGTCCAAGGAAGTAAGCTTTCCTTTTGTATTTGAAGGGGAGGAGAAATTGCCCTCTCACCCTCCTGCCCTAGATTTCCACAAAACCCATAAAACAAATCTAGAAATCCTAGATGGAGTAAACCTTCCCCACTCCATTTGCTTTTTCAGGATGTCATAACAAGTTGCTCCAGTGTCAACACATGAAGCATGTCAAAAGATGACAGAGTGATATAAATGTTACTTTCCTAGGCAGAGTTACAATATAAAATTGACTTTTAAGTAGGAGTATTGCTTGTAACCAGGGACAAGAAAACCTGCCAAGTATGTGTCAGAAAATGTTCAAGGCAAATTAAAAAAAAATAAAAAGTGAAAGAAACAAGTTTAGCCAGTTCATTCAGTGATTGATATACTTTGGAAGACTGTTCTGTAGCAGAAATCCCCATCCCCAGGGCTACATAATAAGATGGAAAGAAAACGGATACAAAGTCACACAAGCCATTGGCAAATGATTTATAGAGAATATAATAATTCTACCAAAATTATCAGTGAGTGAAATTAGTACTTAGGAATCCCGAAGAATTCTAGCCAAGTGCGCTGTGGGTTGTTCCACCATTGATTTCCCTCAACCTAACCTGCCAACAATTTGGTCCGGACCTTGAAACACCTGGCTGGAAGCCTCTTCAGGCGAGACAGTTTGTCCAACTGAGTTATGTCAGAATTCTTTGGTGACTTGCAAAAGCTGAAAGAAGATGGAAAAAAAATAGAATTAAATCTTAACAAGAAATTTTTCTTCCCTTGAACTGAATACGTCCACTCTAGCCTTCTTATATGAAAACCTCCCACTTGTATCTTTCTACCAGTAATCTACTAATAGGCATGGTCCATAAAATAACTAAGGAGGTCCAAGCAATTTATACTCTATTTACCTAAAACAAAAATTGTTTTAGATTGGAGCAGGTAATGAAAGAAAGGAAAGGGAGTCAAATTCAGATTATCACAAACTACTCTAATCCAAAATCTCTAATATGCTACTATACAATTTTATTTATATAGCTCTGTGCTACTCCATTACTTTTAAAGCTCTGAATTTTGTGTTACATAGATATTCCCTTTGATAATGCAGATCAAGGGCCCTCCAGCCTATAAAGGGGGTTCAGTGCTCATTGGGATCCAAGAATCTCAGACTCTTGGAAGAATGTTATAAGGATTAACCTCTCTGGAACATAGTAAGATAGACTTGTAAGCAAAAGACCTTTGTACAAATAATAATATTATTTTTAAAGATTGTAAATTGGGAGACCAAGACACAGAAGCATACAGTCTTGCCTAGACTTTCATTTCTGACATTAGCTATGACCACAGGCTTCCCTGTGTGACAGGTGTTTTAACATCCATGGGCATGAATTTCTCTTTTCCCATAAGAGGTGTTTTCCTCAATAATGTTTGTGAGGGAATTATTATACTATGGTTAAAATGGGGTTCTGAGAGCCAGTACTATTCTTATAGATTCTGTACCTATTGTTCTTTCCATTTAATGATGTCTATAAGGAATGGCTTTTACTTTGTGGGAGATAAATAGATTAGCAGATTGCTATTCCCAGGATGTTGGTCTCAGGGTCATGTGTGGTTTTCATGAGAATTTGAGGTGAAATGGTGACCAAAATTAATGTTGATCAAAGTGGTGGAAGAGGCATCTCCTGCTCCCACTCTTTACACGCTTTTACTTTGACTAGTCCTTCCTGCCTGTGTAAAGCAAATCATTACGGTTGTTGAGAATGACTGGTTTCTTCTCCAGTAAGGGTTACTTTCTGCATTTGAGCAATGAACTAGATGCTGGTGATTTAGAAAAGAAACAACTCTTTTGCTTGCCATTCTACAAGCGATTTCAGAAGGAAATATAATTGTTTAGCCTATATTTAGAAGAAAGTACATACATGTAAACATACAGAAATAATGCATGTAGATGCAAATATAAATATTAAATAAAAATCATGTGTATCTGCAACTTTTACAGGCTCACAATATATATTTAAGCATTTTGTATACACATGTAAACTTGTAGTATGTCCAAAAGTTTCAGTTACTTTTGATTTTTAATAACATAAAACTGCATTAATTCTTTTGGGACATTCTATATGTTTGTATATGTGTATATGTATGCATGGAAGTGTATACATATATATATATATATATATATATTTATACATATATTTTACATATAGATAGCCAAACTAAATATACTAAATCATGTAGCTGATCATTTTGAAATTAAAACAAAAAAATAATATAGTGATATTTTTTCTTTCTTTTAATTCTATAAATTCTCTCATAAAACTTTTTAGAACAGTTAATAACACTTTATTTTTACAACCATTTTATCTCAATGTAAACAGATTTCTGAATAATAACTCTGGTGGATTTCCCCTTTTTGACAATCACAGAGTACAATTTTTGTTTGTTACATGAATATTGAGAGATAATGTCTAAGAATATGTAAGAAACATAAGTCAAATCCAACACAATTCTGTAATATTGAATCATGAGTAATGATTTACAAAATTATCTTTTAAACAACATCTTGAGGTACTTGAATTAAAACAAGGTCATGTTCCAGACTATATGCTTAATAAATATCACAGTTAGGAATTGAGTCCAGGATCTTTGACTAAATCGTGTTATAAACTCTACATAAGCATTTTTAGAGTAACAAAATAATTAAATTAGCATTTATTAATTATACTATGTTTCAGGCACTGTAGCAAGTATTGGGTATGCAAAAAGAAACAAAAAAACAAAAGCAAACAAAACAAAACAAAACAAAAAAACAGACTTAGCCCTTTAGAAGCTCACTTTAATGGAAGGTATAAGCAAACTCATAATTCAGTGACTCTCAGACTTTGAGATCTCAGGTCCGATTTACATTCTTCAAATTATTGAGAATCTAACATAAGAATTAAAAATAATTTTGATATTGTGGGAAACTTGAAAGTATCTCAGGGTCCAAATGTTGTATATTATACCTTGTTTGGACCAATCTGTCAGGAAACTTTTCCTTATATTGAGACAGCTCTTTAAGTAATTAAAATTAAGACATATTATGTAGGCAGTCAGTGAAATGTAAAATAATTTGTTACCTATATACGAAAAGTCACATAGATTGAAAATGTATCTAAGCACATCCAAACTTCATATCCTATCCTATCCTATCCTATCCTATCCTATCCTATACTATACTATACTATACTATACTATACTATACTATACTATACTATACTATACTATACTATACTATATATTATTGAGTTTCCTTTACTTTCAATAGGGAGTAAAGACATTATGAGGTGGAGTCTTTACTCATGCCTGAATTGGATTTAACTGAGGCAGAGTTGCAAAATTCATCCTTCTCCCTCTTGTTTCCAAAGTCAATGAAGTTCAGTAACAAGACAAAATTCAAGACAACTGGTGATGGCCCAGAATGGGATGTGGATGACCTTCATGTCTACAATGTCTAATTAAGATGTAAGTGTTCCACATCCACAGCATCTGTTTCAGCCATCTCATGGTTGTTGGAACAAATTTTCATTGCCCACTATTCCAGTAGTGGGTAGTTCCATGTTCTTGGGTTAGAAAATTCCCTAACTCATTGATGGTTTTGAGATCTGTTGGTTAGTCTCAACTTGGTTTAACCCATTTGCTGAATGATTTATCAGGATATGGTTGCTTCACATTCTATAGTTTCTGCAGGTAAGAGTTGAGATACACATCAAAGGTCAATGAACAGCCCCAAGAAATGGTCAGTAAATCCCAATGGCATATGTACTAACTCTCTTTGAAAATCATATGAGACTCCTTAGCCTAAATAAATGGCAAGGATAACTAGATGAGACCATGGGTAGAGAGCATTTGCTCTGAAATCAGGGATACCCAAGTTCAATTCCATCTCAGACATATCTGACCTTGGGCACGTTAATTAAGACCAATTGCCCTGCATTCTGGGTTATCTCATCATCCTGATTCATAACTGGTCACTGGACCCAGATTGGCTGGGTAGAACAACATGAGGCTGGTGATTTAGCACAGCACTCCCTCAAATCCAATTCATGTACTTGTTGATATCTCCTCCCTGATGTCATAATTTTCCTTGAAAATAAAGAAAAAAATCAACTAAATGGGAAATACACAATAAGTGCCTACTTTCCCTTGTCTGCCACCACAATTTTTATCCCTCTCAGGTCCAACTATCTTTTATTAAGCACTTTTACATGCCAGAAACAATTATAAATAATTGTCTTCACCTTCTTTGTCCTTGCTAGCCAAGATATTCACTGCCCTTCCTAGTCCTCTCTTCACTTCTGTCATTCACTAACCTATCTCCCTATTTTGCCTTATTTCTTTCAAGACCCTCAAAAAATTATGAAACTTAACTCTATTTCAACTTTGACATTCTTCATGCTTTTCAAAAATTACATACATCAAACTTCTTATAACCTAATATTTGATATATATTTTGATTAAAAATTTAGAAAAGAAGCAAACTATTTATTAAGCATTATTTAAGGAGGTCAGATAATTATGTATTTCTCAAGGGGAAGCACCAAAATCTTAGTTAGGCAGAAGTAATGATGCATTTCTATGGAAAATATTTATGTATATGGTATTTTTGGCATACAAAACTGTACAAACTAAAAATAGAGAAAAGCTATGGACCTTGGGGGATAAAATCACAAGTTTTCTGAGTTCTCGGGGAAAAAAATTATTTCCCTGGAGAACATATTCAGGATTTGGCTGATTTTAATGAGTATTAGCTCCAAAGGATTAAGCTCAAAAAATTTACTGTATACCATAAACAAGATATGTTTGATTCACTACAAATAAAATTAGGACTTGGCTTGCAGTGTAGGTATTTCACATAACTTTATTGTACTTGAAAGCTGTGGATATTTTTCATTAATTTCTAAGGATCCCAATGAAAGATATGTTGTGCAGTGTTGTCATCCATAATTTATCTGAGAATCTTCCTTTTATATGGGAAAATCTATAGGTAAAAAAATTTCCTGCATTCCAGAATCTGTGTTCAATTTGGATATTTATACTTCCCAAATTGTACTGGAGTTTATATATTTTGAGCTTATTACCTTTTATAAAAAATAAATTTTCCAACATTCTGAGCATTATTTATAAACATAGGGCTTTATTTAATTTTCCCCCTATGAGTTGCAGTCATCAACTAAGTGATCAACTCATTAGTCATCTCCTCTTCTGGCATTCATTAACTCAATTAATCTGACTGTGAAAATGAATCTTTTTTTTAATTAAAGCTACAGTCTAAATCACATATATCAAAAGGAATATCTTTAGACTTGCAATTTTTCTCAAATCACAGAATCAGAATTTTAACATCTAAGAGTTAAGACTGTAAAATATGAAAGATGATGAAGTAGCAAAAAAATCATGGAGCAAAAAAAAGGAACTGAGAGTTTTTAGGTTAGAAAAAATGGTGATCATCAGATATTTGATGGGTTGTAACTCAGCAACAATAAATTAATCTCCATTATGTCAGGCATCATCCTAAGGACAAAAAAGGTTAAAGGAGAATCAGTCTATTCTTGCTATTATCCAAACAAAAGGAACTGAGGACCTGAATGAGGGCAATGATTATGAGTACAGAGGAAAGGATGGATGTGAGATAGATGGTTGATGGAAATATCTGACAATATATTTTATATATCAAGTAAGAATAAGGAGTTAAGGATGACACTGAGGTGCTACTGAGGTAGCTAGTGATGACTACTAAGGTAGCTAGAAGGTTTAAGGAGCCCTCAATAGTAATTATGTTTGACCTCAATGGCCAGAACATGACCAAATGGTTGAAATTCAAAGGATGATAATTCAAATCCAATATTGAACAATTCTTTGACAACTCACTATAAAAAAGTGGAGTTCTTCAATTGGGCATAAATGGGCAATTAATACAGATGCCAGAGAAGGAATATACACAAACAAAAAAATGAATCACCCAAAGTAACTAATTAATTTAAAAACAAATTAGTTTTCTTTACTTTTTAATTTTCAAATGCAGAATTTTCCCCTCCTTTTAAAATTTAATATTTTTATTATTCTAATAAAAATTTTATTTATTTTGAATTCTACAATATTCCCCCTAATCTTGCTTCCCTCCACCCCCAACCACAGAAGGCAATCTGTTAGTATTTACAATGTTTCCATTTTATACATTGATCTAAGTTAAATGTGATTAAAGAGAATCATATGAGATAGCAAAATTACATAAGATTTTTTTTAAATTAAAGCTTATATTCTTTGTTCTTTGTTCTATGTTCAAACTCCACAATTATTTCTCTGGATACAGGTGGTATTCTCCATGGCAGATACCCCAAAATTGTGCCTGATTATTGCACTGATGGAATGAGCAAGTCCATTAAGTTTGACCATCAGCCCCATGCTGCTGTTAGGGTGTACAATTTTCTTCTGGTTCTGCTCATCTCATTCAGCATCAGTTCATGCAAATCTTTCCAGGCTTCCCTGAATCCCCATTCTCTCCTAGTTTCTAATATAACAAAAGTGTTTCTTCACATACATACACCACAGTTTGTTAAGCCATTCCCCAATTTAAGGACATTCAGTTAATATCTAATTCTTCGCCACCACAAAAATGGATGCTAAGAATATTTTTGTACAAGTGATATTTTTACCCTTTTTCATAATCTCTACAGGGTATAGACCCAATAGTGGTATGGCTGGATAAATAGTGATACTGTTGTCCCTTGAGTGTAATTCCAAATTGCTCTCCAGAAAAGTTGGATGAGTTCACAGCTCCACCAACAATGTATTAGTGTCCCAGATTGCCCACATCCCTTCCAACATTGATCATTGACCTTTCTGGTCATATTGGCTAGTCTGAGAGGTGTGAGGCGGTACCTCAGAAATGCTTTAATTTACATTTCTCTAATAATTAGTGATTTAGAGCAATTTTTCTTATGACTATGAATTGCTTTCATTTCCTCATCTGTAAGTTGCTTTTATATATCTTTGACCATTTTTCAGTTGGGAAATGACTTGTCATTTTAAAAGTTTGACTTCATTCTCCATATATTTTAGAAATGAGACCTCTGTCAGAAATACTAGTAAAAATTGTTTCCCAATTAACTACATTTTTTTTAATCTTGGTTTCAGTGGTTTTGTCTATACTAAAGCTTTTTAATTTAATGTTGTCAAAATTGTTTAGTTTATTTTTTATTGTTGTTTCCATCTCTTCCTTGGTCATAAACTGCTTCCCTTTCTAGAGTTCAGGTTAACTATTCCGTGATCTCCTAGTTTTCTTATAATATTCCTTTTTATGTCTAAATCTTGTATCCATTTTGATCTTATCTTGGTATAGGGTGTGAGGTGTTGGTCTAATCCAAGTTTCTGCAATATTAACTTCTAATTTTCCCAAAAGTTTTTAATGAAGAGAGAGATTTTATCCCAATAGCAGGACTTTTTGGGTTTACCAAATAGCAAATTAATACAATCAATTCCTGCTATTGCACCTAGTCTATTCCACTGATCCACCCCTCTATTAACTAGCCAGTACCAGACCAATATCAGTCTTTTGATGACTGATGCTTTATAATATAATTTTAGATTTGGTAAGGCTAAACCACCTTCTTTTGCACTTTTTTTTTCATTAAATCCCTGGAGATTCTCAACTTTTTATCTCTCTATATGACTTTACTTACAATTTATTGGAATTTTGATTGGTAGGACACTAAACAGGTAGTCTAATTTAGGTAGAATTATCATTTTTATTATATTAGCTCAGCCTATCCATGAGCAGTTGATATTTTACCAGTTATTTAAATCCAATTTTATTTGTGTGAGAAGTGTTTTGTAATTGTTTTCAAAAAGTTTCTGCGTCTGCCTTGCCAGGTAGACTCCCAGGTATTTTTTATTGCCTCAGGTTACTTTGAATAGGATTATTTTTTCAAGTTCTTTCTAGTGCATCTTACTAGTCATATATAGAAATGTTGAGGATTTATGAGGGTTTGTTTTATATCTTGTAACTTTGCTAAAGTTGATAATTATTTCTAGCAGTTTTTTAGATGATTTTTTGGGAACCTCTCCTTTTAATATCCCTTCCCCAGTGGGTGAAAGAATAGAAAAAGAAAAGAAAAAATATATACATATACAGCTAAGCAAAAAAAAAAATCCCCAAATTAGCCATATGCAAAAATCTATATCTCATTTTGCATAGGCAGTCAGTCACTTCTTAAATATTTCATCATAAGTTCACAAGAATTTTTTTGGTCATGTGCTGATCAGAGCTATTTAATCTTTCAATTCTTTTTGTTTTTACATTTCTGTTTTTACAATATGGTTTGTATTCCTGTTTCTACTCACTTTATTTTGAGACCACATAAAACTGTGGAACCTATAGGCATATAGGCATAGATATCTATGGGTTAAAAAGGAGATATAAATATAGACCTAGGGATAGGAAAAGAGAAGGAAAAGAGATAGAATTGTAGCCAGATGTAGATTTATATATAGATACATTTATATGCAGATATATATATATATAATATATATATATATATTATATATATATATATATATATATACAGAAACAGATATAGATATAACTAAAGATATAGTTTTTCATTTGTTGTCATTGGTATTGTTGCTGTTATACTTACCCTTTGTTTTGGAAAAGGACCAATGACATCATAATGCGAGGCCTTGACTCATTGGTGGACTAGATTTAAGAGAGGAAGTATTGCACCAAATCATTAGTCTCTCCCAGTCATTGAAATACAGTGGCAAGGCATAAGTCAAGATGATTGGAGATGACCAGGATACAGTGGTTGACTTTAGTGTCTTTGATTTATGACAAAATTTCATTCCATAAAAACACTTAAGCCACTTTTTACAGTCATTTGAAAAAATTGGTCCCATATGTTCATTCCACTGTTGCAATTACAGACAGATAGGTTATAGGTATTATCCAGAAAAATAGGTTATATTTATAGGTTATATCTAGAAAAATATAAAGGTTATATCTAGAAAAATATTTATGGATAGGTTTTATATATATATATATATATATATATATATATATATATAAACACACATATATGTGTGTGTGTGTGTGTGTGTGTGTGTGTGTGTGTGTGTGTATGGGTTATATCTAGAAATGTATAGGTTATATCTAGAAAACTACTTAGATATAAGAAAAGCCATTGAATTAGATGATTATTGGTGAAGCATTTATTAAAGAACATAAGCAAAAAAAAAATCACTGAATAAGACATGGTGGATTTGCAACCCATGATGGAAATTAATATTATTGAGTCTGTAAATTCACTGATATAATTAAATTATTACATGTGAAAATATGACTAGTTCAACTTCACAAAGAAACTAAAATATGTTATATCATATTTGTAACAAAAGTGGCTTAGAAGCAATCCCGTAAGAAGTTATTTGTCATGTATAAATGAAGTGTCTTAAATAACAGGGCAAGCTATAGATTCCATCATTGATTTGGAAGTGGTAAAATTGTATTTGTCTATTGGGATTCACTTTAATTTCTTAAAAGGTAATTCATCTGAGAAATCAAAACAAATTAGAATACTAAGATACCTATGCCCTTATATAAATCTTTGATTTGAAGAATAGCATTGGTGTTATTGTTGACCTATTGTTCTTGATTCATAACATCATTGCAATAGTGGAAATAAAGCTTTAAACATCACAAAAATATCTGGGTTATATGTGTATAAATAAAGAAACAGAGATAAATATAATGATAGTTTCTGCAAGTGTGAATTCCTGTATTATAAAACCTGGTCTACCAATGTAATTTGACAGCTTTCTTGTCAATCTAAAGTTTGAGGGAATTGTCCAATGGACTGAGATATTAAAAAACTTCCCTAGTACCACTGATCTTATGTGACGGAATCTAAAATAGTAGCCAGGTCTTCTGTATCCCATAACAGGAAAAGATTTATTGTATCGCTCTATGCATCAATCTAGACATATGTGTATACCTATTTTGCCTCTAACAAAGGAAATATTAATTGTATTGCCACTTAATAAGAGAATTTCTTGGGAACAAAGAAAAGTTTAGCAACTTCCCTCAATTAACAGTGAACTCTCCAAAATAAACCTCTAGGTCCAGATGAAATTACAAGTGAATTCTATCCAACTTTAAGGAGCAATTGATTTTAATTCTATATAAACTATTTTAAAATATAGGAAACAAAAGGACCTGCCAAATTCCTTTTTTTGACACCCATATGGTTCAAATACCTAAATATTTTCCCCTTACCTTTGATCAATCTCTTCTTCACCTTTCTTCTCCCTTCTCTCCCTACTTTGGTGTACAGTAGAATATATTTTTAAACCCAATTAAGAATAAGTTTGTTTTATTATTATTATTTTATTCATTGTTATTTTATTTATTCCCATTTTGGACCAAATCAGTTGAGAGTAGGATGTACACAGTGTTCATGCCCTCATTTCCTTCCCTCTGCTGTAACAGATCTTTGTGCTTCTTCAGGTGATATGCTTTATCTTCTCATATAATCTTTCTTTTCACGTCTTTATTGTTTATACCCTGTCTTACACCAACTGTGTCAATATATATTCCTCTGTCAATATATATTCCTTTTATCTGTCTTGAAAGAAATACAATTCTTTTCATGGTCACAGTTCTGGTTCACTCCCCTCTTCTGTCCCATTAGAAATACTCTTCTCAAAATTCATAAACAACATCAAATTATAATCAATTTATGCAACACACTCTTTTCAAGTATTCTCCAGAGACACATGATACTCATAAGCTAAAATAGCATGTAAAGGAAAATCACTTCATAAACCATTTCTACCCTCTCCCTCTCAGCACACTCCCTCTAATTATTGTAAAGTATCAAGTAATACAAAATCACTTCATGATTTATGTCCATCTCCTCTAAGTACATTCTTAGCCTCTTTCTCAAGAGTACTACAACCCTCATTAACTAAACTACTGAGTACATTTTCTCCCCCCTGCCCTATAATACTACTTTAGTAGTACAACCTTCATTAACTAAAGTATGGAATAATGAAAGATCTTTCATCATTCATGATCCATTTATACCCATACCCTCTAAGTACAATCCCTCCAATTATATTCAACCCTCATTAAATTATTGGCAAAAGGCTTTCTTCATCATCCTATACCTATCCTCTACATATTCTCTGTCTTACGATGTCTTTTTTTTTAACCTATCCTAAGAGAAATACAATTCTCAAGAGTTAAAAGTATTATCTTCCATTGAAGGGATGCATATAGTATTTTTCCCCTTTCTGTTTACCTTTTATGTGACCCTTGAATCTTACATTTGAAGATTGCATTTTCTGTTCAGTTCTGGTCTTTTTATAAAAAAATTAGAAGTCCTCTATTATGTTGAAAATCTATGTTTCCCCCTGAATGAATATGCTGAATTTTACAGAGTAGTTTATTTTTGGATGTAATCTCAGGTTCTTTGCACTCCAGAATATCATGTTCCAGGCCCTCCTATCCTTTAATATTGAAACTGATAAGTTCTGCATAATCATGGTTATGGTTCCTTGGTATTTAAATTACTTCTTTTTAGCTAATTTTCTTCTTTAGTTGGGAATTCTAAAATTTCGCTCCTTTATTCCTTGGAGTTTTATTTTGTTAGTCTCTTTCTGTAGATGATCATATGACTATTTTGACTTCTTATTCTAAGATATTATGACAGGTTTCCATGATAATTCCCTGAGAAATATTTTCCAGGTACTTTTTTGATTAAGGCTTTTAGGTAGACCAATACTTTATAAATAATTTCTCTTGGACATTTTTCCTAAGAGGCACTTTACATTTTCTTTCTTTTTTTCCTTTCTTTTTTTTTTTTTTTAGATTTTTGCAAGGCAAACGGGGTTAAGTGGCTTGCCCAAGACCACACAGCTAGGTAATTATTAAGTGTCTGAGACTGGATTTGAACCCAGGTCCTCCTGACTCCAGGGCCAGTGCTTTATTCACTATGCCACCTAACCACCCCTTTACATTTTCTTCTATTTTTTCCAGCCCTTGAATTTTGTTTGATAGAATCTTTGTGTCTCATAGAGTCATTAGCTTCCATTTGTTCAATTCTAGTTTTTAACATTTTATTTTCTTTTGTTAGCTTTTATGTTTCCTTTTCCACTTGGTTAATTTTATGTTTAAATGAGCTTATTTCCTTTTCTATTTGTTCATTTTACTTTTTGATGAGTTTCATTTCTTCTTAAGTTGTTGATTTTATTTTTTGATGAGTTGAATTCTTTTTCCAGTTGGTCATATTTGCTTTGAAAGGAATTGTTTTCTTCAGTAATTTCTTTTTTTCTTTTTTTTGTCTTCCTTTCTTTTTGGTTTTTCGAAATTCTTTTTGAGCCTCTTCCATGAGATTTTGGATTCCAGGACAATTCTTTAACTCCTTTGGCACTTCACATGTAGGCAGTTTGTCACTGCTTTCTTCTTCCAAGATGACATTTTTATCGCTCCTATCAGAATGTAGCTTAAAACTCCTTTTTTGTAATTTTCCATAGTTGGGTGCTACTCCTAGGGTACATGAGCATAGTCACAAGTTTTTTGGGGGAGACCAGAATCTGGTCCCTGGTTTATCACTTGCCAAGTTGTTGATGATTCAACCCAGATGTCGTTTATGCAGCTCATCCTTTAAGATAAGGTTTTTGCCCATGCAGTGGTTTGTTCCCAACCCTATCTTGTCTGATATCCCAGTGTTGCCAGTACTAAGATGTTTTCTGACCTGGCTGTCAAGTTGACTGCCTGAGCCAGCACTGGTCTCACTTTGGCTAAGAGCCTCTAACTGACTTTCCCACTCTCCTGCTCATAATGGGCTATATTTCCCCTTTAGCCCCGAAGAGACAGACCTTTATAGAAGTTCCAATAGGATATCTTGGCAGTTTGTCTTGGTGGGATCTGAAGCTGTAAAGTCTGTGTAGAGGCTTCATTTAAAGTTGTGTCAGGAAAAGTTCTGGGAGCTTTCAAACTTTGTTTCACTACCCTTTTCTCAAATTTTCAACAAAAATTCCCTGTTTTTTTTTTTTCTACCAGAAAAAGAACTTTGAATCTATTCTATCCTGGACATTTAAGTTGTCTTCTCTGATTGTGAAAATATAATCTAGAAGGAAAAGGAAAAGCATGGGGCATAAAAAGAAGCAAATGAAAAAATAGCTAGCCATAGAAATGATTCCTTTCTCTCTGGGTTAAAAGAGAAGCCCCTGAAATCAATCTTTATTCTTGCTACTGTTGACATTTTCCCCTTCTTATAATCCATCCAAGAATTATTTCCTCAACGTGAGTGTCATTGACAACAGTGAATAATTTCAAGGTCTTTTTCTGGATTTACCTTTCTGATCTATTTGATGTTCCACTGTCTCTGATGCATAATGAAATATTGTAAATGCAGGCAGGCTTCAGGTTGTTTTTAAGTTAAGCATTTTTTCCTCAATTCTGAAGTATGGATATTTATATGGGATCCACCAGAATATGCACTTACACATTTAGAAATCTTTTTAAAATGAAAGAAAAACTATAGACAGATTACTAGAGGTATAGAATGTGCTTAAGTTTATTTAAAGAAATACAATCATTCTTTTAGGCAATTATTAATAACTTTTTTATAACATTCACATTTTACTATAGAAGTTTCCATTTCTCTTCACAATGAATTATCCTTTATATTAAATATTTTCTTTCAAAAAAGAGAAAAAGAAAATGAGCAAAAAATAAGCAACACATAAGCGAAATAAAATTTTGCACATCTTTCAACTTCTAGAGAAGAGAGATAAATTTTCATCAATGAGTTGAATTAAGATTGATCAGTTTAATTCCTCTATAATCAGTTTTGTAACTTTATATGGTTCTTTTAATTTATAATTGCTTTAGTTATTCAGCCCCTGCCTCAATTCAAGTTGTTATCTCTACTTCTTTGGACTAATGCAGTCTTTTGGTCTAAGACCTAAATGACCTCCCTCTCAAATTTCTTTGCTAACTCCTAAACCGTGAATAATTTCTTATGGAATTTTCCTTACGTTCATACTTAATCTTATCATTCCCTTTCTCTTTTCATTCCAGTAGCACTCTATTGAATCTAGAATAAAATGTCAATTACTTAACAAGTTTTGTAATGCCTGCCAGAAACTGACTTTAATATCTCTCTCCATTCCCTCATGTGTATCATTCTTAGTGCACTCTGTAATGTAGTCAAAATGACCTTTTGTTCTTTCTCATACATGATTCCCCATCTCCAACTCATTGTCTTTGTTTTCATCATCTCCCATGTCTGAGTATACTCCATACTCAAATCCACCTCATAGAATCCCTCTTTTACTTCAAGATAGTTTAATTTAGATCTTCTACAAGAAACTTTTCCTAAGTCCCCTCACATGGTGGAAGTGTTTTCTTTCCCAATATTCCTTAAATCTAATTACTTTTTATTTAAATATATATGTGTGTGTGTGTGTGTGTGTGTGTGTGTGTGTGTGTGTGTGTAGAGGGTCACAAAATCTACTTTCTGACATATACTGATTGTATAATTTAGGGCAAGTAACTGAATGTCTTGGTGTTCTCAGTCAGTGATGTCAAACTCAGACAGAAATAGGAAATACTAAATTAGGCAGCTAGGTAGAATAGTGGATAGAGAGCCAGTTGTGGAGTAGGGAAGGCTCATCTTCAAGAGTACAAATCAGATTTCAGACACCTGTTAGTTTTGTCACTCAGAACAAGTAAATTAATCATGTTTCCATTTCTTCAACTGCAAAATGAGCTAGAGAAGTAAATGACAAAGCACTGCGATATCTTTGCCAAGAAAACTCCAATTTGTGTTTGGAAGAGTTGGACATGACTAAAAATAACTTAATGACAAAATAAATACTCATAAGGATTCTTCCAGCTATATTAATTTAAGAAGCTATATATTAATATTTTATAGTTTATTAGATTTTATTTATTTTTTAAAATATTTCCCAATTTCATTTTTATCTGATGGCATTGAGGATTATTGTGGGCTGTTTGGAAGCATGTTTGACATTACTGATCTAGACATTTCTCCTTGACTTTTAGCTCCTGTCAACTTGTATTGATAGATGATGTGTCCACTTCTGAGAATTTCTTATTCAACATACAGATCTAATTATTATCTATTTCCTAGACATGTGTATGGACTTGTTGACTCTTCCTTTACATAAGAAGGTCTTGTGTCTCTATTTCACTTTTTTAGAATATTTTTAAAATGTTCAATTCCATATCTCTCTCACACATACCCCCATTGAGAAGGCAAAGAATATGAGAATATCTAACTCTTTAACATAGTGCCTGGAAAATTATAGTAAATTCTTCCTTGTTGAATGATTGAATGATTGATTGAGTATATATTGTGATCCTGATGGGGCTTATTTCATTTGCATCACTTTAATGATATCAAATGATTTTGTATGAATAAGAGTTTGCTCAGTACACTAATAATCTATTGCATTATTATTTGACAACTTTAATCATTCTTCAATCCATTGGTTTCTCCTTTTTAATAATATATAAGCTTTTCTTTTTATAATTGACCTTCTCATTGTGTATGTCTAACAACGAGAAGTCTTAGTCAGAGGATATATGCATTTAAGCTATTTTCTTTTTTAAAAAATATTACTTAATATTTTATCTTTCCCTAATTATGTGTAAAAACAATTTTGACTTCCAAACTCTCATCCTTCCTTCCCAAAACCACTCATTGATAAAGCAAGAAATTTGATATAAATAATAAATATGTAGTCATGTGAAAGATTTTTATAATAGTCATTTTGTGAAAGAAAATATAGATCCTCCCTCCACCAAAAAAGAAACCTTAAGAAAAAGAAATTTTAAAAAAAGTATTCTTTAATCTGTATTTTGAAAAATACCAGCTCTTTCTCTGAGTGTGGTTAGTATTCTTCATCATAGTCCCTTCAGTGTTTTCCTGAGTCCTAGTATTATTGAGAAAAGTCAAGTCATTCCCAGATGTTCACCCTACAATATTGCTGTTATTGTGTATTCAATGCATTTTATTTTTCATTTTCATATGAACCTTTTCCAAGTATCTCAGAGAGTATCTTGCTTATCATTTCATTTTTTCTTTTCTTTTTGTTTTTGCAAGGCAATGGGATTAAGCGGCTTGTCCAAAGTCACATAGTTAAGTGTCTGAGGCTGGATTTGAACTGGGGTGCTCCTGAGAACAGGGCTGATGCTTTCTCCACTATGCCCCTGTTCATTATTTCTTATAGAAAGCTAGAATTCCATCATAAGCACACTTCCCCTCAATTTCCAATTTCTTGTTTCAAATAAAGAATGCTATTAATATCTTTCTACATATACGTTCTTTTATTTTTTGTTTATTATCTCTTTTGGGACCTAATGGCGGCTTTGCTAGGTCAATGGGAATGCATGGTTTTTATAGCCCTTTGAGCATTGTTTCAACTTGCTCTACAGAATGATTGAATCAATTCATAGGTTCGCCACCAGTACATTAATGTCTCATTTTTTCCCTATATGCTCTTCTCTATCTATCATTTTCTTTTCCTGTCCTATTAGCCAATCTCATAGGTATAAAGTAGTACCTCAGAAGTGTTTTAATTTTCATTTCTCAAATCAATAATGGATTTGAACATTTATTTATACATACATTTGTTTGTATGTATGATGTTACCAGTATCATTTTGTGTAGGAATATTAGCAATGTGACTCTATTAAATCCCTTATGATTCCCTTTTCCTTTTTTTTGTGCTTCTATTGAATGTTGTATTTGAAGACCAAATTATCTGTTTAGATCCTTTTTTATCAGGAAAGTTTGAAAGTCCCCTATTTCAGTGAATGTCCACATTTTCCTCTGAAAGAGCATGCTCAGTTTTGGCAGTAGGTGGTTCTTGGCTGTAATACAAACTCTTTAAGCTTTTGGTATATCATACCCCAAACCCTTGGATCTTTGAATATAGAAGCAACTAAAATTTGTGTTATCACGACTGTGACTCCATTATTCTTGAATTGCTTCTTCAAGGTATTTGCAATATTATCTTCTTGATCTGGCAGGTCTGTAATTTGGATATAGCATTCCTTGGGGTTTTCTTTTTAATATCTCTTTAAGAAGATGTTTGGTGGATTATTTTAATTTCTATTTTATACTATGTTTCTAGAGTATCAGAGTATCAATTTTCCTTCACAATTTCTCTCTCTCTCTCTCTCTCTCTCTCTCTCTCTCTCTCTCTCTCTCTCGATCTTGGCTTTCCGGTAGTCCTATAATTTTTAAATTATCTCTCCTGAGTCTTGCCTTCTAAATTTCATTCTTTTAGTTTTTATTTAGTGTTTCTTGATTTTCCATAACGTTATTAGCTTCCATTTGCTCAGTTCTAATATTTAAGAAACTATTTCCTTCAGTGAACTTTTGTACCTCCTTTTTTGTAAGGTCAATTCTACTTTTTAAGGAACTTCTTTTCTTTCTTCGGGGAATTTTTGTGCTTCTTTTTCCATTTAACCAATTTGACTTTTTAAGACATGATTCTTCTCATTGGTATTTTGTGTGTCACATTTGACCTACTTTTTTTTTTAAATTTAATTTTCTTCAGTATTAAGTGTATGAGTGATTTAGAGATAGAGATAGAGAGGATAGAGATAGAGATTCAATTAGTCAATATTGGAAAGACAGGGTTGCTAATTCATTGTTAGCAGAGCTATAATTTGGTTGGAGTGATTCCTTTACCAAGCTTCTGACTCCCCCTTTTTCATGATTTTCCTGTAACAATCACGTTTTTCATCCCAATTTTTCTTCTCCCTCTCTTACTTGATTTTAAAAATCCTCTGTGAGCTTTTCATTGACCTGAGCCAAATTCATACTTTTCTTGCAGGCTTTGGACATGTGTTTGGTTTTTTTCTTGTGTAATTTTCTAAGCTCATATTTCTTTTTCAATTTGTTCTTTTTTCCTAGCCTACACTTCCATGTTAATTTGTTGACTGTTTCCAAGGTGGGGAGCGCACTATACTAAACTTCTGGGATTTTGTGCAACTGTTTTCAGAGATACTTCTTGAAACCTGTAAGTTTTCAGTTTTTCCAAGGTAGTATGAGCTAAGGAATGAACTTTACTACTCTCCTCCTCTGTGCTCTGATTTGTGAGTGACCACAAACATTTTGGTCTGGAGCTGTGAGGGGGGTCCTCTCTCCACTGTGACCCCAAGCTCTGATGCACTAGTGATCTTCCTTGCCCTGGGTCTAACACCTAGGGCTACTATCAGGATCAAGCATAGGCAAAGCAACAAAGTCCTATCTCATTGCTTACAAAGAGAAATCTGTAATCTCCTTTGAGATCCATTATTTGACTTCCTTACTCTCTGTGGACTGAGAACTCTAGAAGTACCTGTTGCTGCTGCTGCTGCTGCTCCTGCTGCTGATTCAATGGCTCCTAAGCTAGTTATTTTCTTACAATTACTCTAAATAATTATCCAGAATATTTTACCAAATTATAGCTCTGCTAACAATCAATTCACAACTGTCTTTCCAATATTGACTAATTGAATCTCTATCTCTATCATCTCTATCTCTATCTTTATATCTATGTCTATGTCTATGTCTATCTCTACCTCTATCTCTATCTCTATCTATCTCTATCTCTAATATATATATAATATATATATGATTATATATATATTATATATTATATAATATATATATATATATATATATATATATATGAAGGGTAAATGTTCTTAAAAATAGAAAATACTGACATTGTTCTGGCAAGTTTCTTATGATCTAAGGGAACACTTTGCATTTCAAAAAGGTTACTTTTGGTATTTCTAGCATTTATTTCTTGTGGATAATAGTGCCTGGGGAATTTTTTCAATTCCTGATTTGGGGTTCCTGAAACACTTGTTCAAAGGGATCACCTTGTAATTTTTTGGCCTATTATTTTAAAAAGAAAAAAAAAATATTGACCACAACAGGCCTCTGTGATAGTGAATCCATTTCTGTAGTGGAGGTACACATTGAAATCATTCTTAACATTTTGTCTTGAAGTATACATGCCTTTGACAGGCATTAGTATTTTATGTGTCTCCTTCCAAGTCTGTAAGGACATATGGTTGGATGTCTTTTTTCTCCCCATGGTTTCCTTTGAACCTCTGTGAAATGTTATTTATTTATAGAGGATACTTTTATGGGTGAATGCTTTTCTGCCTGTGGTTTGCCAATGTCGCCATAACATTGTTATTCTTTTTATATTTTACTATTTCATTTGTTTATATATTTTAAATGATATTCAACAGTAATTTTTTTTATCTTTTCCCCCCCAGTACATTGAGCCAGGTCTTAAAAAAGTAAACTGTTTCAATGTGGAATTTCTTATGGACCACAATGTCACAATGATGGCTCATAATCTTATGTGTTGCTTGAGGAGGGAAACAACTGAATCCTCTAGTAAGTCATCTCTAAATATCTAACTTGTTACAGAGATGTAGATCATTCAAAAATAACAAAAATAGATATTTTTTCTATACCTACAGGTAATTTACTGATTATTTATATATATATATATGTATATATACATATTTTTACCTTTTCAAACTTCATTTTTCTCTATGACATCAATGATCTTTACATTTCCCAGATTTCTAATCCTGTACATCTACTCCTATGTATTTCTTATTCTCATTTTCTTAAAAGATCCTTCATAGGAGGACCTTTAACATGATGAAAACTTCCTCAAGACTTATGAGTGTTGTGTGTACAGTACTGAAAGGCAAAGACAATTCATCAATTAATCCTTTCTCTTTCTGCATAAGAAGATGCCCCTCTTTTTCTAATAATATCTCTGATTATATATTTTATATCACTTGTCCTGCATAATTTTTGAGACTTTGTTGAAACTTACACACATCTACTATGAACATTTCCAATAGTCACTTCATGTCACATAACTTTAATTTTTTGAAGACGACATTCTATCTCTGAAGCACTACAGAAGGCCTACTTATGGGCTTTTGGTTCAGGAAAAAAAGAAATGATTATCAAAATAAATAATTCAAAAAGAGCAATGCCGCTAAATTTCCTCCTCTTTCTATTCAATTCTGAGTTCAATTCATTGTCCAAGATGTGATAATCAACCAATTTTATCAAAGATAATTTTACTCACTGTTGGTCCATAAAATGTATTGTAGTCTTGAAAAAACACAATTTATTAAATTCTGTGGTTCTCTCTACCACATCATACCTCAAATTTCATTTATTTTTTTCTGCTAACATTCAAATTCCTTATTTTAGATTTGATTCATAAATCCTGACCTACTCTCATTAGTTTGGCTTTTTATTACACTCCTCTTTGTCACTGATTAGGTCTACTATTTTTGACAAAACATTTTTTGTAATTTGGTACAGGAAATATCAGTAGAAAAAGTTTTTTGTAAATGAGTGGAGATAATTCACAAGTTAAAATCTTTGCAATTTCTATTGAGTACTGTAAATAGAATTATTTATTATCTCCTCTACAACAAACTATAGTCTTAAACAATTACCTAGATTTAGTCAATGTAGGTAAGACATTGGATTAGGATTTGGATTATTACTGCTTCAAGGGCAGACCACGTGCACTAACCCTAGCTATCTTTCAGTAACAATAATATTTTATTGTTTTATATTTAGGCAATTATATGTTAATGGTGGTTTTAAGAGTTCTAGATAACTAAAAATCTGATATAATACAATAGTCCTATGAGATAGGTACTATAATTCTCTTGATTTTATAAATAGCAAGACTGTCCTCTCAACATTTATTCCTACACAAATAAAACTTTAAAATTCTCCTCATTTTACAAATAGTAAGACTATTTTCTCAATAATTATTATTTTTTTTAGGTTTTTGCAAGGCAATGGGGTTAAAGTGGCTTGCCCAAGGCCAAACAGATTGGCAATTTAGTAATTGTCTGAGGCCATATTTGAACTCATGTACTCCTGACTCCAGGGCTGATGCTCTATTCACTGTGCCACCTAGCTGCTTCCTCAATAATTATTTATGCGAAAAAACTTTATAAGTATGTATATGCTTTCCAATTATGTCAATATTGAGCCACTTTGTATTTTGGTGCCACAGAATAGTGATTTTAAGTAACTGTAAGTTTATTGTATTTAACAAAGAAGCATTGCAAATCATATTCTCCATAACTTCTAATTTTTGTAGATTAAGTTTTTTTCACTTTCAGTATCATTTGAAATGTTGTAGATTTGGTGATTACACTTTAAATTTTTTTAAAAATTAAAAAAAATTAAAAACCTGTTTATGTTTAATTTGTTCCTTTATAGCAAATTTAACAAAAGAAAACTCAAAGAACAGATCTTTATGCTAACTCTTACATATATTTTAAACCTTTTTTTTATATAATCAATACTGTCTCTGGGGAGTAATTTATCCTCCACTTGCCAAGATGTGCAGGTGATTCAACACAAGTGACTCAGCACCTTATGATTAGCATATTCTCTTATGCCAAGAAAGGACTGATGCAATTGCCTGCAAAACTTGGCTTCTTCCATCAGCCAAGTGTTCTCATCAGGAGTAATAGCTATATCATTTCATGTTCGATGAGAGGTTCTATTTACTGAGCAAATGGAAACCTAGAGAGGAAAAAAATGCAATGAAGAAAGGAAATGTATAATGAAAATCACATATCTGTAGAGCACTTTACATTTTAGTAGATGTGTCCACAAGAATTGTCTTAGCTATTGCACATTGCATGTTCAGGAAAGTTCACAATTCTTTCCTAGACATTCATAACATCCTATCAGCTATCATTTTCAACACAAGAGACCACAAAGCACTATAGTATTGTTGGGTTGAGAATCAGAAAGCTTTAAGTTTAAATCTAGCCTAAGGAGCCCTGTCAGTCGGGTAAGTGATTTAACCTTAGCCTACCCTAATTTCTCAACTACACAGTGGGAATAAGGATTACTACTACCTTCTAGGCATGTTGTTAGGATCAAATGAAATAATATTTGTAAAACACATACCATATATTTTATCCTTAATTAAGATTTATATTATTTTTCTCCAACTCTCCTTATCTCAAGCTATTCTGCCACAATATATTCTTTGTATCAGATAAACTGTACTACTCTTTATTCCTCACATACGCCACATAGTACACAGCATCTCTTTCTTTATTCTCTTATTTACTACACTAGGATTTACCCTTACCCGATTTCTCTGCAACTATAATGTTCCTACCCAGTTTTTTGAATCTCAATATAGGTATACACTTACTATTATTATTATAATTATTTTTATTTTCATCCATTTGTACATACATATGTCCAAGTTACAAAATATGAATCTGCCCTTCATTCTCATCCCCTACTTTCAGTAGGGAATAGTCAGGTTAGCATTTTATATACATATACATATAATTACAAATTAGTAATTTTTATGAGGAACTACAATTAAGAGAAAGAGATACATAAGAGATAATTTTTATAAAGTGTTCATGAGATTTGGTAGGGGTGTTTTTTTCCCCTGTGTTTTGTTTTGTTGTTTTATTTTTCTTCCTCTGGTTTGGAGATAAGGTATACAATCTTTTAAGGTATTTATCCTTGAGGCATATTCACCTTCTATCTTTAAGCACAACACTTTGCTAATATCTCACTTTTGTGTCATTCAAGTATTATATATTGTACTAGAATTTTGAGCAAAAATGACACCTCTTCTGCTATCTCCACCACCATATAGGAGCACAGAAAGGGTCACTGAGGCATCATTCAATGATATATAACCAAATCCATATGTAGCTGAGGAAATACCTGTAAAGTGAGTGCATCACTTGCTCAAGGTAAGATTCCAAGTTAGCATTTCATTCCATTTTTTTCACCTTTAAACTTTGCAGATACTACAAAGAACAAGGAACAGTGTTGTTTGCCCATTCCTTGTTTCAATGCCTAGCACTGTCCTTCGTATTGAATATTTGGAATTGAATTTTTTTTCTCAGAACCCTGTAAGATTTTGCCCCAAACTCCAAGTCTTTTAGCTCTATGTAATGAAGATATCTCTTTGGTCACATGGAAAAATTATGGATCAAATTATTCTTATTTCAAGGAGTGAGGAAATAAATTCTCTCAGAATCAGCAAATGAAAAACCCAGGTTTCAAATTGCAACAACAATATTCTTCCCCTTATGCTATGCTGTTAGGATAAGCTTAAGGGTCATGGAGCTTTATGAGGATTTTATGAAGGTTAATATTAATATTTCTAGTCAATTAGACAAATTCTCTATGTTCTACCTAGGCATATGTCAAACTGGCATAGTTGAAAGATCACTATGTTGGATTTCAGGAGCCCTAAATCTAATTCATAGCATCTAGGCGACTTTGCATAAATGGATTCACTTCCCCATACCTATCCAATCTATAGATTGAAACATCAAAGACCGATAAGAAAAGAACTTAATCTAAATTCCTCATTTTTAAGTTAGCTCAAATTAGTTTCAAAGAGATTAATGAAGTTTCCAAATTCACACAGGAAGTAAGCTGTATAGTTAGATTCCCAAGCTTATTTCTTATTTTTCCCCCCACTAGTATCTGTTTATCCAAAGTTTGTAAAACATGATCTCTAAGTTCTTTTCCAACTCTGATGTATTAGGGTAGTCTAATTGTGTATAATGGGGAAGTATAATTTGCTAGTAACATTGTCCCCACAGTGCCAGGAATTCCTGGGAACTCCTTTAAAATCCAACATAGAAATAATAAAAGTTTATATGATACCTTGAGAATTATTATAGAGATTAGAAACAACTTATTAAATTCTTAGAATAGCAGATTGGATTTGTAGGATTTACAGGGTAATAAGAGAAGACTGTTCATCACTTGACTTCCCTTCTTCCTGCCTTTCTCACTATATGCCATTTAAGATTATGTTAAGATTAGAGTAATGTTTAAATACTTTTTTATCTTTAGAAATATTCAAATTACAGTGATTATAATTTCTTATGACATCCAAATTCATTCCTTTAACATGGAAACAGCCATGTCTGCTTTGCCTTTTTCAGTGTACCATGATTGATGCGGATCCTTCACTCTTTTTTTTTTTTTGATTTTTGCAAAGCAATGGTGTTAAGTAGTTAAGTGAATTGCCCAAGGTCACACAACTATGTAATTATTAAGTTTTTTTGAGGCCAGATTTGAACTCAGGTCTCCCTTACTCCAGGGCCAGTGCTCTATCCACTGTGCCACCTAGCTTCCCCTTGATCCTTCTACCTTGTAGACGATCATGACGTCAGGGAAGTGACTCCCTGACAAGCATGCTAGATTTGAATGAGGGTTGCTATGGCAAGTCACCAGCCTCACTTTCTCCTCTACAGTCGTCTGGGTACAGTGGCCATATATGAACCAATAGTTATGTAATAAGATCTGCCAAAGAAAATGATCATTTTCATATTCTTAAACCAAAACAATCACTCTTTATCTCATTAAGAAATCATGCAAATTTTGTAGGCATCTAGGTGGCCTAGTGGATAGAGCACCTACTGGCCCTGGAGTGAGGAGAACCTGAGTTCAAATTTGACCTCAGACTTTTAATAATTAGCTAGCTATGTGACTTTGGGCAAGTCACTTAACTGGGTAGCCTTACAAAAAACAAACAAAACAAAGATTTTATGCTAATTTCAAAAGTGTTTTACTACTTCAAGGATGCATGATATCATTGTTATTCATATTATCTTCATGAAGAGATACTAGGTAACCCAGTGGTTATATAAATTTGGACCTAGAGTCAAAAAGACCTGAGTTCAAATCACACCTGAGACACTTACTAACTATATGGCTCTTGGCAAGTCACTTTGCTTAATCTACTAGAGAAGAAAATGGTATAATTATCCAGTTTCTTTGTCAAGAAAATCTTAGGGATAGTACTGAGGTGCCCTGGTTCACAGAGTAAGGAAGATACAGTCAAACTGAATGACAGCAATGTGATAAGCATTTTACAGATTTTATTTCAATTGATCTTCATAATAAATCTGTGAAATAGGGGATATTCTAGTTTATAACTGAAGAAACTGAGATAGTAAGAGGTTAAAAACTTTACTCAAGGCCACTTAGATAGGACATATTTGAGGCTAGATTTAAACTTAGATCTCCCTGATGCCAGCATGCAAGGACCATATCATCTAGTTTACTAATGATACCATGATCAGAGGTGAACAGTGACCATTTGAGTTGTCACTTCAGGTTTATCTTGTATCTTTGGAAAGATTAGGATTTAGGTGGGATGCTGGGGGTGTTGTAAGAAAAACAATCTGTAGAATTTATTACAGAGGAAAGCCATAACAGCTTAGAGCAAACAGGAAATATAGGTGTAGAATATTGCATTTTAACTGAGCTATGAAGAAAAGAAAGCATTGCATGTGAGAGAGCATCTTGGGCATCAGGAGAAGAAGAAGACCAGGCTAAATATATCATAGGACACAGAAAAAGTAGGAAGATATCATCAGATTGGAAAAGTTGCTTGTGTTCAGGTTGTAAAGCAGTTTATAAGTAAAAAAGGACTTTGTATTTGATCCTAAAAACAATAAATAGTGGAGTATATTAAGGAGAAAACTGTAGTTTAGTAAAATTAATTTATCAACCATGTAGAATACATTAATAGCATAGTGCGTGATACATAGTAGATACTCCCCAATGGTTCATTGATTGACTGGATGACCAAATCACATTGGTGGAATACTTAAGGCAGAGAAACTAATTTGGAGCCCTTGTAGCCTATTGTCATAGTCTGAGAGAGAGGTGATGAAAATGAGAAGAAATAAGAGAAAAAGAAGAGAAATTGGTTTTATGAGAAGCATCTAAAAACATAATGTATGTGTCATTTCTTTGAGTTCAGTTAGTTTGGCATTACAAATTTGTTCATTCCAGGACATATAGTGTTGAATCAAGTTGTATCAAATACTTATATTATAATTTTTAAGTGTTTTGCATCCTTGGGAGCAATGATAAGATGAATAGGTATATGAGTGTGCAATGGAATGGGTTATCTATCACAAGGGGGGAAAAAAGATGATTTCCAAATTTCTCCTTTGAGTAAGTTGATATTTACTGTTAAAGCTTATTGATAATTCAAAATGGATAAGAGAAGAAACTAAATTGATAACATTACTTCCCATTATTTACAACTTAAGCAATATAAGAAGCAAAAATAAAAATAAAAAAGAAACATAAAACTCTATGAAGCAAGTAGGAAGTAAATTATAACATTAGGCTCAAGGGAGCTCAAGGATAACATTATGATCAGAACTAGCTACCTCTGAAAGCCAATCTTTTCTCAGTGAGTAGATGATTTCAAAATGGACTGAAAAGAGAAAAATAAAGTGTTTGTGTGAATGTATGTGTGTGTGTGTGAAGCTCTAAACCAGATCTCAAAATGAAATTCATAGACTTGACATTCTTCCATGATTTAGAAGAAAACTTTCATGCACTTCATAATTTGTAATTGGAACATGTCTTTAGAAAAAAAGCAGCTCTCACCAAGGATAAACTCAACTCATCTCAAGCTTGGAAGGTTTAAATTTACAATGTCTTACTCAGAGAAGTAAAATTTCATTAACTCAGTAAATTGTACAATTATTAAACTGTTGTCCAGAAACAATTTATATAGCTCAATTCAGCAAGTATTTTGTCAATGCTCAAACAGTTATACTAGCAGATACAATTTCTCTCTTTATGATGCTGACGGATTTTTATTTTGGCCAGCCATGCTTATTACCTTCCAAATTATGTCAGTGGGGGGGGAGCATTATGCAAAAGTCTATTCAAATTGAAGTGCATGTTATGAGTTATTCATATTATATTTTACAACCTGTGTGAAATTATGCTTCCGATAAAGTTGAAAGACCATTTCAAGTCCATAAAAATGACAGCAATGTGTTTCCAAAACCTCCTTTTCCTGTTTAGAATAAATATTTTATGACTTGTTTGCTATAGCCACAATTTTGCACTCAAATTTTCCATCATGTCACTTAGTGACCTGATTTCCCCTCCTTCTTCTAACAAGAAAATCTCTTTTGGAAACTTAAGGTGCAGGGCCATCAAAAACATCATTAAAGCTAATTTTGGTATACATACACACACACACACACACACATATTTCTATATAGATATAAAATTTCCATTATAGAGATACTTAAGGCATAAAAAAGACTTGAACACACAAGAAGTGGTTTATCATGATAGATACGTAATCACGCACATTTCATTTGGCATTTTACATGCAAAAGTGCTTCTCAATGTATCTATTTGAAGTCATGTAGAATATGACTACATGTGATAGGGGCAGGGACTGAATAGGTGATTCACTGATTGGCAGAAATTCTAGATGAGCTCCCTCTTTAAACGTAGGTGATTACCTTCTCTGAAACATACTCTTAGATAATAGATTAACTGAGTGGAAAAGTGATTTGTCAAGTGTCATATTGATGGTATGTCTTGGAAGTGAGGCTAGAACTCAGGTCTTCCTGATCCAGCACAATTATTTTACTAATTTAAGTCTGTAGGGGTTCAAAATATTCATTAATCTCTGTTATTTACATCCCTTATTTGCTCTGGGTCCAATCAAATACGGATTCCCACAAAGGAAGAAAATTATTTTTAAAATAAGAATCATAGAACAATTATAAATTAGTTGAGAGGCCTCAACTTTTCATCACAACATTGAAAGCAGGGATATTTAACAGTTATTTTACATTTCACCTCTCCTGAATACAGTCCTATATATGCTAATTGAGTCTTTTTCTTCATCAATGATTTCTCTTCCATGGGTGATGATTTTTCTTTTGGCCAATCAATGCCTCTACTATCCGCTACCATATTTCTGCTGCATCTGGTTTTGGAGATGATAATTCACTGCTTAGACACCGAAGAAGGGGGCAAGTTGCTAGTGTCCTTTCAATTTGATATAGGAATGTATTATAAAGATCAACCCTTTAAAATTGAGTTAAACTCTGTTAAACATTTTTATTATTTTTTTCCAAGAGCAAAGATCATCTTCCTTTGCATAGAAAAGAAAACAAAAATAAATTAAGTTGATCCGTCTTCTTTCCAAAATCTGTTATCATTGCCCCATTAAGCCTAGCAACAATAGTAGGAATTCTTTAATCTATATTGTCCACAATTTAAGCAAACAGGTTTGATGTTGTAGGATGCCTCCATTATCTATCTCTATAAGGGTAAAGGGAAAGACTGTCCTTTGACAATCACATGGGTTTTTCTCTTTTACTCATTGTTGGTAAGATCTTGCCAGAATCTTTCTCAATAGGCTCATCCTTCACCTGGGTCTCCTTCCTGAGAGCCAGTGTGGCTTCTGAAAGAGTAGAGGAGAAGTCAATATGGTGTTTGCTGCTGGACAACTCCAAGAAAAATGTCATGAACAGAACAAAAGTCTTTATACTACATCTGAAGATGTGACCAAGGCCTTTGAAACCATCACACAAGAGTATAGGGAAAATAATGTCAAAATTTAGTTGTCCGGAAAAGTTCATAAGTATTGCACTGAAATTTTAGGTCGGCATGCATGCTTGGGTTCTTTATAGAGAACCATGCTCTTGAGATTTCCCAGTAACCAATGTGTCCTTGCTCCCATACTTTTCAGCATGATGTTTTCAGCCATGTTATCAAACACCTTCAGTGAGGATGATCATGACCTCAAGGTCAGCTACAAAACTGATGGCAAATTCTTTAACTTGAAAAGCCTACAACCCAAGATCAAAGTAGAAGCTTAGCTGTATGATCTGCTGTTTGCAGATGATTGTGCATTGAATGCAGCCTCTGAAGCTGAGATGCACCAAAGGATGGATCAATGCTCTGCTGCTTGTGCAAATTTAGGTTTAACAATTAACATGAAGAAATGCCAGGTGCTTCGCCAGCCATCACCACAACAACCATATGGTGAATCATTGATTACAGCAAATGGAGAAATTTTTTAAATAAAAAAAGGAAGATTTTATTTATTTTGAATTTTCCAAGTTTTCTGCTAATCTTGCTTCCATTCCCCCCCACAGAAGGCAGTCTATTAGTCTTTACATGGCTTCCATGGTATGCATTGATCAAAGTTGAATGTGATGACAGAGAAATCATATCCTTGAGGAAGAAAAATAAAGTATAAGAGATAACAAAATTACATAGTAAGATAACTGTTTTGTTTTAAATTAAAGCTAACAGTCTTTGGCCTCTTTTTCTAATTCCACAATTTTCGTCTGGATACAGATGGTGTTTTTCATTGAAGATAGCACAAAATTGTGCCTGATTGCTGGTTTAATGGAATGCGCAAGTCCATCAAGTTTGATCAACACCCCACCATGTTGCTATGAGGGTGTACAATGTTCTTCTGGTTCTGCTCATCTCATTCGGCATTGGTTCCTGCAAATCCTTCCAGGCTTCCCTGAATTCCCATCTCTACTGGTTTCTAATAGACCAATATTGTTCCATCACATACATATACCACAGTTTGTTAAGCCATTCCCCAACTGAAGGACATTCACTTAATTTCCAATTCTTTGCCACCACAAACAGGACTGCTATGAATACTTTTATACAAGTGATGTTTTTACCCTTTTTTTATCGTCTCTTCAGGGTATAGATCCAGTAGTGCTGTTGCTGGATCAAAGGGTAAGTATGCACATTTCTGTTGACCTTTGGGCAGAATTCTAAACTGCACTCCTGGAAGGGTGGATGAGCTCACAGCTCCACCAACAAATTATTATTGTCCCAGGTTTCCTACATCCCTTCCAACACTGCTCATTGCTCTTTCAGGTCATACTGGCCAGTCTGAGAGGTATGTGGTGATACTTCAGAGATGCTCTAATTACCATTTCTAATTAATAATTTCTAATTAATAGCTAATTTCTAATTAGCATAAGTATGGATTTAGAGCAATATTCCATATGACCATGGATCACTTTGGTTTCCTAATCTGTAAATTACCTTTGCATATCCTTGACCATTTATCAGTTGGGGAATGGCCTGGTTTTTTTTTTTGGAAAATTTGACTCAGTTCTCTCTATATTTTAGAAATGAGGACTTTATCATACATACTAGTTGTAAAAAGTGTTTCCCAATTTACTACATTTCTTTTGATCTTGGTCACAATGGTTTTCTCTGTGCAAAAGCTTTTTAATTTAATGTAATCAAAATTGTCTAATGATGTTCATTATCTCTTCCTAGGTCATAAACTGCTTACCTTTCCATAGATCTGACAGGTAAACTATTCCTTGATCTCCTAGTTTGATTATAATATCGTTATTTATGTCTAAATCTTGGATCCATTTTGATCTTATCTTGGTATAGGGTGTGAGGGGTTGGTCTATTCCAAATTTCTTCCACACTAACTTTCAATTTTCCTAACAGTTTTTATTGAAGAGAGAGTTTTTATCCCAATAGCCGAACTCATAGAGTTTATCAAAAAGCAGATTATTAATCATTTTCTACTATAGCACGTAGTTTGTTCCACTGATCCACCTCTTCATTTCTTAGTCAATACCAGACAGTTTTGATGACTAATGCTTTATAATATAATTTTAGACATGGTAAGACTAAGTCACCTTCTACTGTATTTTTTAATCATTGAATATCTGGAAATTCTTGACGTTTTATTTCTCCATATGAATTTAGATACAATTTTTTTCTAACTCGTTAATGTAATTTTTTTTTTGAAATTTGCTTGGTGGGGCACTAAACAAGTAGTTTAATTTAGGTAGAAGTGTCATTTTTTTTTTTATTAAGGCCACTTGGCCTATCCAAGAGCAGTTGTTATTAACCCAGTTACTTAAATCTGATTTTATTTGTGTGAGAAGTGTTTTGTAATTGTTTTCAAAAATTTTCTGACTCTGCCTTGGTAGGTAGACTCCTAGGTATTTTATATCCTTTGGAGTTTCCCTGAATGAGATGATTTTTGGAATTCTCTAGGTATACCATCATGTCATTTGCAAAGAATGAGAGTTTTCTCTCTTACTTCCCATTTTTAATTCCCTCAATTACTTTTTCTTCTCTTTTGCTGAAGCTAACATTTCTAACAGCATGTTGAATAGGAGTGGTGATAATGGACATCCGTGTTTCACCCCTGATCTTATTGGAAATGCATCTAGCCTATCCCCATTGCATATAATGCTTGTTGATGGTTTCAGATAGATTCTGCTTAATATTCTAAGGTACTTTCCATTTATTTCTATACGCCCTAGTGTTTTTGGTAGGAATTGGTGCTGTATTTTGCCAGAACATTTTTCAGCATCTATTAATATAATCATATATTTTCTGACAGGTTTGTTATTGATATGATTGATTATATTAACCATTTTCCTAATATTGAATCAACCCTACATTTCTGGGATAAATCCTACTTCTTCATAATGTATCATCTTAGTGATAACTTGTAATCTTTTTTTGCTAAGGCTTTATTTATCAGGGAGATAGGTATATAATTTTCTTTCTCTGTTTTAACTCTTTCTGGTTTATGTATCAGCACCATATTGATATCATAGAAAGAACTAGGCAGAGATCTGCCTTCTACTATTTTTCAAAAGAGTTTGTATAGAACTGGAACCAATTGTTCCCTAAATGTTTGATAGAATTCACCTGTTAATCTATCTGTGCCTTTTTTTCTTAGGGAGTTCAATACTGGCTTGTTGACTTTCTTTTTCTGAGATAGGGTTGTTTAGGTTTTTTATTTCCTCTTTGTTTAACCTGGGCAACTTATATTTTTATAAATATTCATCCATTTCACTTATATTATCAAATTTATTGGCATAGATTTGGGCAAAATAATTCTGAATTATTACTTTAATTTCCTCCTCATTGGTGGTGAGTTCACCTTTTTCATTTATGAGACTAGCAGTTTTGCTTTCTTCTTTCTATTTTTTAACCAAATTGATCAGAGGTTTATCAATCTTATTGTTTTTTTATTGTCAACTCTTGGTTTTATGTATTAGTTCAATAGTTTTCTTTTTATTTCATTAATTTTTCCTGTTAATTTTTCAAATTTCTCATTTGGTATTAAATTGGGGGGTTTTAATTTATTCTCTAATTGTTTAAGGTTGCATATTTAGTTCATTGATTTCCTCTTTCTCTAATTTATTCATGTAACCATTTAAAGTTATATTGCAGCCCCTGACAGCCACCTTCAATGAATTCCATAGGTTTTGTTATTTTATTATTGTCATTATCTAGGATGAAATTATTCTTTCTATAATTTGTTGTTTGATCCACTCATTCTTTACAATAAGATTATTTTGTTTCCAATTAGTTTTGGGGTCTAAATCTCACTGGCTCAATATTGCATATGACCTTTATTGCATTATGATCTGAGAAAGTTGTATTCCCTATTTCTGCCTTTCTGCTATTGATCATGAGGTTTTTATGCCCTAGTACATGGTCAATTTTTGTGTAAGTGCTATATACTGCAGAAAACAGTATATTCCTTTCTATCCCCATTCAATTTCCTCCATAAGTCTATCATATCTAGGTTTTCTAATAATCTATTTACCTCCTTAACTTCTTTCTTGTTTATTTTATAATTAGATTAGATTGTAGGAGCTTGAGGTCTCTGACTAGAAGAGTTTTGCTGTCTCTGTCTTCCTGTAACTCCTTCAATTTCTCTAAGTATTTGGATGTTATACCATTGGATGCATACATATTTAGTACTGATATTACTTTATTGCCTATGATACCTTTTAGGAGGATATACTTCCCTTCCTTATCTCTTTTTTTTTTTGAGGCAATGAGGTTAAGTGACTTGCCCAAGGCTAGGTAATTATTAAGTGTCTGAGGCCGAATTTGAACCCAGGTACTCATGACTCCAGGGCCTGTGCTATATCCACTATACCACCTAGCTGCCCCCCTTATCTCTTTTAATGCTATCTAATTTTACAACTGCTTTGTCTGACATAAGGATTGCTACCCCTGCTTTTTTCACTTCAGCTGAAGCAAAATATATTTTGCTCCAACATTTTACCTTTATATGTATCTCTCTGCTTCACTTGAGTTTCTTGTAAGTAGAATATTGTAAGATTCTGGTTTTGAATCTACTCTGCTATTCACTTATATTTTTTAGGGAGAGTTCATCCAATTCATATTCAAACTCATAATTACTACCTCTTTATTGCGTCCCTCCCCATACTATCTTCCCTGTGTTTGTATTTCCCCCTTTTTTCAATTTATCCATTTTCCCCCAGTATTTTCTTTCTGTATGCCATCAACCTCAGTGTGTTTGTCCTCCTATATCCAATGCCTCTCTCCTTTCTTTCTCCTTTCCCTTTGCCCCTTTTCCTTCTCTTACTTCTGTTAGTCCCCCGTTTCCCCCCTCCCCTTTTCTCCTTTTAATTCTTGAAAGATAAGTTTCTTAACTTAGCTGTATTTGTATGTTAACTTTAAGCCAAATCAAATGAGAGTAAGATTCATATGGTTCTCACATCCTCCCTTCTTCCCCTCTATTGCAATAGGTCCTTTGTACCTCTTAATGTAATAAGATTTACCTCATGAAATCTCCTCCCTCCTCCTGTCTCATTACTGTCCCCCTTTTTAATGTGGTATTATTTTTAAATCATCCTATCTGAGTCACAAAAAAGTCATGACTGACCATAACTTCTGGCTAAGTATATTCTCTCTAGTAGAGTTTCAATTCTTGAAAGTTATTAGAGTCTTTCTCTCAGGTAGGGATATAGCCATTTTCATCTTATTGTATAGTAGATTCACAGATAAGTCATGACTGTCCATCACTTTTAGCTGAGTATATTTTCTCCAACAGAGTCACAATTCTCAAGAGTTATGAGAATCTTTCTACCAGGTGGGAATATAGCCACTTTCATCTTATCGCATAGTAGGGGCTTTTTTAATCTTTTTTTTAAAATCTTTTCATGTGTTTTCTTGAGTCTCCTGTTTGATGTCCAGATTTTTTATTATGCTCTGTTCTTTTTCATCAGGAAAAGTTGGAAGTCTCCCATTTTGTTAAATGTTCATCTTTTGATCTGGAAAGGAAAGCTCAGTTTTTTCCAGACAGTGGATTTTTGGCTGCAGGCCATGCTCTCTTGCTCATTGGAATATCTCATTCCAGGCCCTTAGATCTCTTTATGTTGATGCAGCCAGGTCCTGTTTAATCCTTACTCTGGCTCCTTGGTTTTTAAATTGCTTCTTTCTGGCTGCCTGCAGGATTTTCTGTTTCATTTGATAGTTCTGGAATTTGGCCACAACATTCCTTGGTGTTTTCATTTTAGGATTCCTTTCTGGAAGGGATCAATGTATTCTTTCAGTAACTATTTTTCCCTCTGTTTCCATGATATCAATCAGTTTTCCATCCCTAAATCCTGTAATATTAAGTCCAAGATTTCTTTCTCTTCAATGTATTCAGAAAGACCAATAATTCTTAGGATGTCTCTCCTCGATCGATTCTCAAGGTCAGTAGTTGTGCTGATGAAGTATTTTACATTTTCTTTTATTTTTTTTTGATCTTTTGGTTTTGTTTACCAGAGTTTTGTTGTCTGATGCAGTTATCATTCTATACAGACTCCATTATTTTTTTTAGAAGAATTTTCTTCATTTGATTTTTGCAACTCCTTTTCCAATTGGTTAATTCTATTTTTGAAGGAGTTTTCCATTTGTTCAAGTGCAGTTTTGAGAGGATTATTTCATTGTGCAGTTGACCAATTGAGGATCCAAGAGAATTAGTCTCATTTTGTATTTTTCCAATTGTATTTTCCTAAGATTTGTTTTATTGTTGTAAGATGTTAATATTCTCTTCCAATGTGTTAATTTTCTCTTGATATTTTTTTCTGAATTTTTCCAGTTGATTTTTAAATTCCTGATTTCTTCAAGGAAGTCTTTCTGACTTAGAGACCAATTCATATTCTCCTCAGAAATTCTACTGGGTTAGGATCTATGCATTCTAAGTATTTCTCCCTGGGTCCCCTTTTTCACTGGCCTTTTTTTCATTTTCCTAGAATTTTGTGTTGGAGCTGGGGCTGGCTCCCCAGGTTTGCTTTTGAAAATCTTAGAGGATTTGCTCACTTGGCTTAGTAACTCCAAGTGAGCCAGTCAGTAGGTAGTGCATAGAGGCTTTGGTCACTGGGTTTACTAACTCCAAGGTTTAGCCAGTAGGGGACACTGGTTGCTTTCTCTGGAGTATTTGAGACCCTCAGGAGCAGGGTATGAATTGCCCTTGAACAATGTGGGCCAGTGCCTTGGGTGAGGGAGTTAATCTCCCTTTCAGCTGAGTGAGCTCTGCTGCCCACACCTGATCCTGAGGGCATGGAGGAGTGGTTTCTATTTGTTCTGGGAAGAGGGCTGCATTAAAAATATGAGGCTCAGGTCACAGAAGCCAGGGGATCAATGTTCATCTGTGCTCTGCAGCTCTTGTTGGAACTCACTGTCCAGACCAGCTGGGACTCACCAGACCTCCATTCCACCAGTCAAAGATTCTACACTTAAAGCTGGTCCTTGGACCCACCTCTCACCAAGGCCTCCATGACTATGATCAATTTTCTGGCTTCACCCTACCATTGCTGCCCCTGGTCTGGCTTTCTGCTCTCTGCTCCCGGTTCACCCAGGATCCCCGATGAGAAAACTGGAGATAGATGTTCCTCTCTTAGCTTTGCTTTCTGGGTTTTGTCCTTCAAATTTCAGTTTAGAGGTTTCTTTCATGCTATTTCTGGGAGGAAACCAGGAGACCTTAGCACAGTGCCTAGCTACTCTCCACCATCTTGAATAGTAGTCCTAGAATAACCCCTATGAACAAAAAATTATGTTGATAGTTTAAAGTTGAGGCTGAGTAATTTTCAACCTTTACAATCTATATAATAATTTACTGAGTACATAATGTAAATTATGTATTTCTGTCAGCTCTATTAACTCATTTTATTAGCATTTAATCCAAATTGCTTACGCTTTGATTTTCCCTTTGAGTCAACAGATAAGATCTCCTTTGTTCTCCTTGAGCATTAAAACAGTCTTCAATACATTTTAATTTTTAGAATTTAAAAAAAAATTTGCAATTCTTATTTTTGGTGTTTTTTTTTCCAAATTACATGCCCTAGCTTTTATCTTCTAAATATTTTTAACCAACTTCTTTAGGGAGTTTTCCATATCTCCCCCAAATTTTATTGTTTCCTCACTTTTATTGTTTTATTGTATCACAATCATATCTGCTTGTGTATAAAAAGAGTTCTAGAGATATTGCAACCCTTTAATCAACTTCTATGTAATCGTTGGCTGTGATATGCACAAAGATTTTGCAAATGAGGAGCTCAGAACTATTGATGACGACATATAAATTGCCACAATTCACTGCTAACCAGAAAAATGCAAATAAAAAAAATTAAGGTTTAACATCATATACAGTCATGTGGTAAAGATGAGAAAAGTTAAACATATTCCTTTTTCAAAGAATATAGAAAGAAAAGCATTCTAAATTATTTCTGCTAAACAATGAGCTAACCCAACTCTTCCATAAAATTAATTGAAATCATAATTTAGTGCCCATATTGCTACCACTTTTTTAACCAGAGACCTCACCACTATTACCACTTTAGGGAAATCAGAGATGGAGGAAAATGTAACACATAAAAAACTGAGAAACTTGATTTTGCACTAATTAATTTTATTAATTATGACTACTGAATAATTATTAAAAGGATAGTCACTTTGCTGTATATTGCACATGAAATGAGGATGATGGAAGTCTCTTTATTTCTATGCCTTTGGAAGAGTGAGTGTTTCTGCCAGATGACAATAAACTCTGCTGGATAACAATAAGAGAATGAATATTAAAATTAAATGAAAGTTGTACCCTAGGAGGGGCTGGTTGATTTGACCTTATGTCAATTTTATTCTCAGACCACTTGCCAGCATAGGACAATGAAGAAAAAGAATCTTTTTTTCCACCCAAGCTTTAGTAGAACCTAGTGGGCAAAATTAAATTTGATTAAATTTCATTTTTTATTCTTTTATCATAACTAAGCTTTTTAATGGTTTTGGAATAAACAATATTGAGCAGAAGGTTAAATCCAATATCTTTATTTGATCTAATCTTCAAAGACTGATTTACCTAGGAGAGAATGAGTAAATATGGAGGAAAATTCCTGAAACTCCCCATATTAAAAATTGTTTATTTAATAATTTCTCTCAGAAGCATAAGAATATGAAATAGACAATATTTATGTTACTATAAGTTACTACTGAATAAGGAAACTTTCTCTATTAATGAAAGTCAATATATTCTTTCTTCTTTTCTTTTAATCTTAAGGACTTCTGGAGCCTAGAGAACTGAAAGGTAAAATAACCAATTCACTTGGGTCACAAAGGCTATAAATTAGATGGTAGCAAATAACTGGGAAAACAAAGAAAATATTAATTAAGAGAAGAAAATTTATACATATTGCAGTATTTAGGATCATAGATTTATGACTGAAAGAGAATTTGGTGATCACAAAGTTTAATTTTCTTACTTTGCAAATGAAGTAGCTGATTTTAAATGATTTACCTAGATTAATGAATATGTCCAATATGGAACTTCAATCCTATTCTTCCTGATTCCAAGTCCTCTGCCCTATCTAGAAGGTCAGAATTCCACTAATCAAATGAAATATTACTATAGCATAGATATTAATGGATAAGAATTTGATGAAAAATAAGTGAATATATATATATATATATATATTTATCTACATAAACAAAATAGAAAAGGAAAAATTCAGGAGGCATGATTGATATTTCATATATATCTCTCAGGACATCTATACGCTTCTTAATAAATTATGGTTGGTTGGATTTTATTATGGCGAAATACAAATCCCTTTGGAGATATGAAACAAGTAAAATTACCTAACTTGAAAAGTATTTGAACAAATAATTTAAAATTTCAAAAAGAAAACAGATAACATTTATGACTTTTCATCAACCAACATTATTTCATTCAAAAATCTAACCAATGGTGTTTCCCCTTCACATATACCCTTCACACTTCACACACATCATGATAATTGGGGTCAAAATACAATGTGTTAGCCTATGGCTAGTCATTCTAATAGGAGTTTAGAAAGCTCCATCACAGGATTGGTAAAATAATCCTTTGAACATTTAGAATGGATGTAGCTCTGTTCTGCTCATATTATACTTCCTTTTTGATGCTGTAATTCTTCTTTGTTCCTAGAACACAGCACCTTCTTTGATGTCAACATACCATGCTGGGTATCCCAGTGTCTCCCATGTCTCACACTATAAACCAATGTAAATTAATTTAATTATGTCTGTAAACAGTAAAAAAGGACCTAAATATCACCTTTATCAAGAAACGTTTAAAGTTCTTGTTAAAAGAAGAGAGATAATTCTTTAATGTAGCACTGCTATAGATTATAAACAGATTTCTGGAATTTTACAAAGAAATTTTAAAGAAGATTATAACCTATATTATTTCATAAGTGCTTGAGAAATAGTGCAGTATAAAACCAAATAAAGCAAACCTTGACAAAATATTGAATTTAGCAAAGTTACTCCAATGACATTCAAGAATGAGAGCAGAAGCATTTCAAACAGAAGAAAAATGAAAAATACTTGTAAAGAATTGAATTTTAACAGACTCCCCCCCATCAAGGATGGTGGAATCACAACTTAAACTATAACCCTATGGAATGGATGTATCTATAGTTTAATACATATAATGCTTCCTTTTTAATACTGCAATGCTTCTTTGTTCATAGAATTCAGCACATTCTTTGATGTGAACATTCCTAACTAACTAGAATTGACCTAACTGAACACTACTTCCTGGCTTGGCCAACAAACTCTAATTTAAAATAGCTAAAATAACTTAAAATATAAATGAAAAGCTAAGAAATCAAAAGGAAACATGTCAAGTCCATCTAGATAGAGCACATAGAGAAAAAAATTATTGATAAATTTTTTTCCAATTTTGTGGGATATGGGTTTAAATCTAATATTGATTTGGGAGTAAATGTTATGCCTGCTTATCTCTCCTTTTTCATTGATTTTACTGATATTGGAATTTTGGGCAGTGATATAGATCTCTTATTCATGTCCTTCAAAAAGTTCAGCAAAAAGGATACATTCAATTTGCTGGAAAACTTTCTTGGTTTTTTTTCTGCAAATCCAAAAGGTACAACTATAAAACTATGGCTGTTCAACACTCATCTTTCCATCTTGTCACATAGCCATGTCAATGTCTTTTTCTTTTAAGTAATTTTTTCATAACATCCTTTATTTCTGTTCTCCTTCAAGGTTTCTCCTTGAATATACATTATAACCAGTTCACATTCACAAAATGATTATTTGTTACAGAGGAATCAAAGATCTGTCTGATATTCACTTGAATATATAGCACTAACATGCGAAACCTGAGTCCAAAATCATCAAAAACAAAATGAGCATCACAGAGAGGGCAATGAATACTCATTTTGTAGTGGTGAATTGGTTGTGATATATATTCAAGGAGAAACTCTGAAGGATAATAGAAATGAAGGATGTTATGAACAAATTGCCTAATAGGAAGATAATGGTCTGGCCATGTGATGAGATAGAAATATTATTGTTGGCCAACCAAAGTCGTCCACTGGTACCTGATGGTTTTTTGGGAAAAGCAAGAAAATTCTTTAGCAAATTGAAAGTACTCTTTGAGGTGAACAATTGGAATAACATGGATAAGACTCTACATTACTACCAAGAATTCTAATATCAGTAAAATTAATGAAAAAGGAGAGATAAACAGGCAGAATAATTGTTCCCAAATTAGTCCTAGATTTAAACTCATATACCACAAAGCAGGAAAAACCTTGTATCAGTAGCTTTTTCTCCATGTGTTCTACCTTGATGCGCCTGACATGTTTCATTTTTATTTCTTAGCTTCTCATTTATATTTCCTATTTTAACTTAGAGTTTGGTGGCCAAGTCAGGAAGTTGTCAACTCTGGTCACTTATGAAGTTCCAAGTTTAAGAGGATTTCATTGCCTGAATAAAAGTTTTTCAGCAATACAGACCCCTCCTGGAAGAATTGACTTCTACCCTTTAAAAGGTCCTTTGGGACATAGAGGCTTTTGAGGTTTTCCAGAAGGCTCCTTACCACATTCAGACTCCAGCTTTATACTCTGTCACTAGAGAGCCTGGATAGTTGACAACTTTCAGTCAGATAAGATTCATTCTAGGCATTGGCCAATCCCAAGACATATACAAAAGCAAAATCTAGCGCCTAGGCAAACAGATGGTTTTGGCTGCTATTGCTCTGTCTAATTAGGTAATTTGGCTGAAAAGTTATCCTCAGAATGAGAGAAGACAATGGCTTTCACAATATGGTCTGCCAAAGCATTTTATTGAACAGATATGCTTAGGCCATTAAGATTCACTGCCAGTGGTCATATGCATTGTTTCAACTTTCTCTAACAAGCCATTTCCCTATATTGTATGACTTAGTGCTAAATATAAAATGTTATTAATTGGATGTGAAAACTTTGTCTTTCTGTTTTCATGATAGTGAGTAATATAGAAACTCTGGCAAAGCTCTTTAATGAATTATGGATGCATATATGTTCTGTTCCTAAAGGCAGTATTAAGGCTACTAAATCCAAAACACTTCATTAGGAAAATTTGCACACACATATGTGTGTATATATACATATATGTATACATTTATACAGTTAGCTTAAGAAACATTTTCTCATTCTGTTTCTATTCATCATGTTCTTATGTGGAAAATTTTTGTGGAATGAGATGTTATGAATGAGGGGTTGAATATGATTCTTCAGAAATCTGATGACACTTTGAAAATATGGAAGCTTGTGCCTAATTTATGAGAAAATATTGATGGGCATCAAGATACTTACTGGTTATCACTTCAACAAATTAATCAGAGATTTTCCCAATAAACTCTATGCCCATGTATGATCTGGGAATAGAAGAGAACCCAGAATCCACCTGTTATGTTCATTATTTTACAGTTGGATAAACTAAAGATCAGGAAGAGTAAATTATTTGCTAAGGTTGCAAAGGAAAATAAAAATCAATAGAGGAAAATAAATTTGGATCCCTTTGTTCCAGTTGCATTATTCATCCAATAGTATCATGTTGTATATTTAAAATGGAACTTGTAGTCTTTGAATGAGGAAAACTACTGTAGCTTAGATATCTGATTCCATTTTATCCTTTTCTAATAAAGACTATTTCAATCCATTCTAGAGTTGTATAATTGATTAGAAGCTAAGTTCCCTTAGTTAAAGCTAAGAATCAGATGGTTTTTCTCATTTAAAATAAAAGGATTAAATTTTAATTAATATACATATTAATAATCAATAATATATGTTTTATTAATATACATTTTAATGTAATTTAATTCTTCAAATGTTATGATGTGCCTTCCAAATACAAGGTAGGAGATTACAGTATGTGGTTATAAAAACAAAATGATGAGACATTAATGTCCTAATTAATTGAGGGTTTTCTGCTCGTTTTAGTACACAACCTAGTATTTTACATCATCAAAATATTTTGCTCTTTGTGGTTGTTCTTGTTTTTGATTATTTTATATAATTCTGGTACTTTGATTAAGAGCTTTGATTAAGCGCTGTTAAGCAATATGAAGAATCTTAGCGGTTAGAACATCCTAGCCATTCTTGGTTCATGAGGTATTTCAGTAAGCAAAGTCACTTATGAAGTGACTTTATGTAATAAGTAGAAACCAATAAAAAGGATAGAATACCTCTAACTAAGGCTTGCAATACTTATTAGAAGAGAATTTTGTCAATAAACAGATAGTCTCCATTTCAACTGGTATATGGAATATCTATTCCTGAATTGAAACTGGATTTCTGAGAAAGTACCATGAATTATGTAGAACAATACCTACTCTTAGACTGGAAGTTTACGTCTGAATAGGCAATTAGGGCTACCTTCAAGAATTCTGTTGACAGGGGGCTACCAGGTGATAGAACACTGTTCCTGGAGTCAGGAGGACCTGAGTTCAAATCACCAGGGACTTGATAATTATGAACTGTGTGACTTTGGGCAAGTCATTTAACCCCATCGCCTCACAAAAACCATAAAAGAAAAGAAATGAATTCCATTGACTGTTTATATAGTGTATTATTATTATTAACAGATGATCTTATTCAAACAACAGATCTGTATTTTGTACAACAATTTTATGACCCTCCAAGTAATGAAGTTCAGAGAGGGTGAATGATTTACTCAAGGTCATACAGACACTCAAGTATTCTTATTTCAAGTCTAGTTCTTCATGATAAAGGAAAATTTCCCTTTAATCAAGGCCAATTGTGGAAAGTTACTATAACTCTAAAGTTTTATTCATTGCTGCATTTCTAAATGATGTTTCCCAGTGGGGAAAATGACTATAGAAACTGTATATGCTTGCCCAGCAAAATGATATGAAAAAGATGAAGTCTTGGCAGTTTCTCTAGGTACCACAGGATTTTTCATTTCAAGTATCTTTAGTTAACCTGTTTCCACTGGGAATATGGTTTAGAAAATGCCTACAACACAAAAATAGAATGGGGATTTGGATCATTGACAGTGCATGTGGAAAAAGACCTCAAGCAATTGGTTGACTAAACGTTCATCATTCAAAAGAAGATGTTTTTGGCTATCAATTAATAGTTAGTCTACCTGAATAGATGCATAAGGGTAACATAGGAGATTTTATTCTATTGTTTTTTTATACAGATTAACTTCTGCATGGAGTATTATGAAAGATATAAATAGTACAACAATTGAATGCATTTTCAGCTATGGATATGAGCAAAATTGATATTTTGTTCAAAACACTTGCTTTTTACCTATTTGATATTTTTTAAAAAAACAGCAATATATTAGTTAGATATCATTCTACCTAAAAAGAAACCATGGCTTTATAAGTAGAAGGTGAATTTCAACAGGGAGAAGCTTGAAGCACTGACTTTGAGAAATTGGCCAAATACCTCCTCTTCATGTTCCAGGAAACTTTTTGGGGCTGAGTTGTAGTTGAGTGGTTGCATAAGAGAAATAACAGATAGAAAAAACAAACCCTTTCTATTTATAAACCATGAAAAATCCTTTAATAAAGAAACAAAATAAACACAAAAGCAAACTTCTAATCCTGTCATAATAAAAATTATAATATCCCATGTTTAAATTTTCCTCACATATTTTCTCCTATTAACAATATAGAACTTTTCATATTCTGGGTCATTCTACACTTACAAAAGAAAGCTATTATTTAAAGCACAATTGATAAATATCTTCCCAATACTTCATTTTGACCACTCTAGGCAGTAAGCGGGTGGAACAATGGATAGCCTGTCAGACCTGGACTCAGGAAGCCTCATTATGCTGATTTCAAATCTGGTCTCAGATTGGACAAGTCACTTAATCCTGTTTGCCTCATTTTCCTAATCTGTAAAATGAACTGGAGAAGGAATAACCAACTATATATTGTTCCTCTTGATTCCCATTTTCATATTTATCCCTTTCATAGCGCAGCTGGGTGATACAGTGGATAAACACTGGCCTTGGGGTGAGGAGGAAGGGAGTTCAAATACAACCTCAGACACTTGCCACTAACTAGCTGTGCGATCTTGGTCAAGTGACTTCACCCTGATTGCCTCACATCCAGGTCCATCTCCATTCATCCTGATTCATATTTGACCACTGGATCCAGATGTTTCTGGAGGAGAAAGTGAGGCTGGGGACTTAGCAAAACCCCCTCATTCAAGTCCAATCCAGGTGCTTGTCATAGCATCACCTTCCTGATGTCATGGTCTTCTTCAAAAATGAAGGACAAGCATCAATACCTTCCGTACATTCAATCATCCAACTACACTTGATCTGCTTGTTCCTCACAGATGAGCCATTTGTTTCCATTCTTCAGCACGGGTTGTCCTTCCTGCCTGAAATTCTCTCCTAGACTTTGCCTTTTAGATTTTCTAGCATCCTTCAAGATAAAGGTCAAACATTTCCGTTTGCTGTGAGCACCTCTCTAGGTCTTGTCAGCATCTGATGCTTCTCTCTCAATGTTAGTCTGATTCTATTCTGCATGTATCTTGTATAAACTTAGTTATTCACACTATCTCCATCAGCTATATAAGCTACCTGAAAACTGGCAATCTTCATATTATCTTTGATTTCTCAGGCCTTATCCATTTTTGACACATGCTCAGACCTTATTAAATGCATGTATATTGATAGAATGTTGGAGAATAATATCAAATATATGAATTGGTTTTCTTTCTATTTCTTTACATGATTAATCATTTAATTTATTCAAATCTGGTTTAATGTAAAGTAATAATCAGATGTATGTATATCAACTTTAAAATATAAAAGTCATGCAAATAATAATTAACATTACATATTTACACATTGATTTTCATGTTTCATGATTATCTACTTATCTTGCTTTTTATAACCTTGTAAATAAATCTGAAGATGGGAATAATAGTAAATGTTATATTTTTGACAAGCAAACTCTTGTACCCTCATTATAATGTCAGTCAACTTGCTGTATAATGGTTTCTATTCCTATACAAAATGACTAGTTACTCAGAAAAATTTTATTCAGATATTTTATTATTAGTCTCATCTATGGCAGAACAAAAATCACAGTGATTTGATATGGATATATACATATATATATTTCGAGTTAGAATCACTAATTCATATAATGAAATGTTTAATTATATTATCTATTTTCATAACGTTACATTTGTATATATTTTCCATGTATGTACATGTTTGTATATGCATCTTCCAAATGCCATTCATATGAATTGGAAGTATTATGTATTTATATATAGTATTAAAAATGAATGGTTTTATATGTGTATTTGTTTCTGTTTGTGTGTGTGTGTGTGTGTGTGTGTGTGTGTGTGTGTGTGTGAGAGAGAGAGAGAGAGAGAGAGAGAGAGAGAGAGAGATTTGACATGGAGTTTGTTTTGTTTTAGACAGAACAAAGAAAGGGAGACAGAGACAGACAGAAAGAGGATTTAAGTTGACTTTTTAAATGGTGGGCCATTTATATATAAAAAATGGGGGGAAATTTACACATGAACTGATGCTGTGAAAGGTTAATAGACAACACAGTAGTTCAAATCATCATTTCAGTGTCCTAGATCTCAGAGACAGTATGCCCGTATCCATGTAGGATGGTGAGATACTTATTTTTCAGGATGTTGACCTTTAGAACCTGTCAAAGAGCCAACTACATGAGTTTTTTGCAATACAACATGGAAGGCGTTTTGATTTACCTGGAAAAGCCCAAGGGAAGGAGTTTATTTTCTTGTATAGCAGAGGCAAGTCACTTCTGAATGTGATTACCAGTGAAGAAGCAACTCTTCCCTCAGGTCAGATTTTAGTCAGTTACATGCAATGATGCTGAATGGAAAGGTCTAGTAATTTTTTTTTTTTAGAGACTAAATTAAAAAAAAAACTATTGACCTTTCCAGTAAAAAAAAAAAATCTTTCTATACACTTGAATATTATTTTTTTAGACTTTTGCAAGGCAGTGGGGTTTAGTGGCTCACCCAAGGCCACACAGCTAGGTAATTATTAAGTGTCTAAGGCCAGATTTGAACTCAGGTACTCCTGACTCCAGGGCCAGTGCTCTATCCACTGTGCCACCTAGTCGCCCCCACTTGAAAATTATTGTAACCAAGAAATTTCATATGACAAAATCTCAAATAACAGCAGCATCCCATCTTCTCCAACAGGAGAACTATATTCAGAACAGTTCGTTACTTAAATAGCCTTTAGACATTTTAGGAAGATATCTTGAAACCCTTGAATTTCAAGAGGGATAATTATACCAGACCTTCTGTTCCCCATTTGACTTATGCATTTCCTAAAGATACAAACTATTTATTACCAAAAAATATATAGAGGAGACCATTTCTTCATAGGATCACGGATTTGAAATGAATATATAACCACATATTTATGCAAGCACATATATTATGCATGCATTGTCTAGATAATTGTGTAATATTAGTGTTCATGGAAAATAATGGCTATAATTTCTATAGAATTTCATTATTTTAAATACTATATATATAGTGTGTGTGTGTGTGTATGTGCATATATTTATACACACACACACACACCCACACATATATATATATATATATATATATATATATATATATATATATACCCACACATCATATATGTGTACAAATATATACATTTATGTGTAGCATCATTTGATATTCACAACAACCTAATGAGGTAGGTCCTATTATTATCCCCTTTTTTAGAAATGAGGAAGCAGGTTGAAAGATGTTGTGATCTTCATAGAGTCACAAAGTAAGTGACTAAGCACACTATATTATAAAGACTCAAAATTGTATCATAGGATGTCCAGAGTTTTCCAGAAGACAGTATCATAAATTTTTGAAAGGTCTTTATATATAGCCTTATGATATATCTCATACACATCTCTCCATTCAAATAGGAATAACTCTAGTTCAGCCCTTCCTGAATAAATTTTCTAGGCTATTGGAGTATCCTCCTGATTGATCTCCTTTATTTAGTTCTCTCTTCTTTCCAATCCAACCTGCCCATAGGGGCCAAGGTAGCTTGTTTGTTTGTTGGGTTATTTGTTTTACCTAGATCCCTGACCTGACCGTGATGTTTCCATTTCATGAATTTCAAATGTCTTCCTAGTAATTCAAGGATCAGATTTTTCTAAAAACACTATCATAACTTATGCCAACCTTCCATTATAGCTTTATTACATATTATTCCCCAATATTAATTTTATAATAAAGCCAAATATATATTTTTATTATTTCTCATACATGTAGCTCCATCTGCTGTCTGGAATTCATTCCCATCCCATATCTGCTTTGTGTAATCCCTAGTTTCCTTAAGTGTAGCATTCTATTTAGAGTATTTATTGATACCTGTAGCAGCTTGCACCTACCATACTCATTAAATTTCCTTGTATTTACATCTTTAGTATACATGTGTATACATTTGTTATATATTTTATATGCATATATTGTTATTGTTTAGACAATTCAACTGCCTTTTTGTGAGCTATTTAGTGTTATATTGGTAAAGTCTGACTCTTTGGAACCCTATTTAGAGTTTTATTGGTAAAGCTACTGGAGAGGTTTCCCATTTTCTTTTCTGGCTCATTTTATGAATATGAAACATTAAACAGGGTTATGTGACTCCTCCAGGGTCAAATAGCTAATACTTAGGTCAGATTTGAATCCAGGTCCTCCCAATTTTATTCCAGGGCTGTTGCTCTATTGCTTTATTCACTGCAATGCTGCACATATAGTTTCCATGAAAATCTCTCTCTCTCTCTCTCTCTCTCTCTCTCTCTCTCTCTCTCTCTCTCTCTCTCTCTCTCTCTCCATAGACATACTACTATTTATCTATACTCTTCTACTTATCTATCTATTGATAACCTATTTATTCATTCTGAAAAATGCAAAAATCTTGAAATAGGAGGCTTTTTAACTTTTGTCTTTATAATTTTTCAGGGTGCAACACAATTACAAGGAGAAGGTACTTTATATATTCTGAAGTATTAATTATTTAGTTCATTAATTAAAAAGGCAGAAGCCAAGGAAAGATCAGAATGTCAGAATATGCATCCTTTCATGAACTTTGGTGGATGAACCAAGGACACCTTTGGAAGGTACACATTTCCTTTCTTATTTGTTTCTCAAATATGCAGAAAAATAGAGAAAAATATTTGTATTTGACATTTATATAAGAATTTATTATGAATCCTCATTTTGTCTGCACAACAATCCTGAAAGGTCATTTGTACCATTAAGTGACCTGACCAATGCCATTCCTTTAAAAGAAGAGTCATGGTGTATGCTTAATGTCAACTTCTGGTCAATGTTAAAAATATGAGCACTTTGGGGATGATTAAACAATTCCATATATGGCTTCTGAGCAAGAAAATCTACCAACATAATGAATATTTAAAAGGAAGTGAACATTCGTTGGTGTCTCTCTTCTATTTTCAACCATAGATTTCATTGCTGGAGGAATGGAGAGAAAGGATTTTACCCTTCTGCATTAGGATATCAGAAGCTCCCATGCTGCAGCAAGAATCAATTAGTCGTGTGACTTTGCCTGACTTTTCTTTGCCTCATTTTTATGACAAAACAGTGACCTTGACATGAACATGCCCAAATTCTAGAACCACTTCTCAGAGGTGATCAATGACAAAACTCCTAGAATGGCTGGTTACTGTTCTTTGGTCTTGAAACGGATAAAAAATAATCAATGTTAGTTTGTTCACCTTTGGCTGATCAGACCAAGATGAGCTTCAAATGTTCCACTATAGGCCAGGCACAAACAGTCCATGTGAACAACTCCAGTGGATTCTCTAAATTTTTACATCTCACATGTCCTTTAAGTTACCACTTTTCTCAAAGAGCCCAGAACCCTATCTTATGAGGGCAGTGCTGCATCATTGTCTTCCATTTGGCACAATCAATTCCAAAGTTCTTAAGGGAAACTTCAAGAGTGTCTTTGTATCACCTTTTCTGACCGTCTATGAGTACTTGCGCTGTCTCACTTTTCCAAGAAAAACTCACAGGAAAAAAAAATGCTAGGTGTCCATTTGGCATTAGATCAGTGTGGCCTGCCCATTGGAGTTACACTATCTTCGGGCAAACTTCATAAGAATGAAAAATGGATGAGGCCAAGCCTTGGACTGTCTTGTCCAAAGATATGAACCTGGAAGGCATTGTCTGAATAGTGCAGAACCAAGGTGAAATGTACATTATCTTCAAGAAGTTCAAAAAAAAATGTTTGATATTTTAATGGTTTTAATTGACAACCTCCCAGGTGATTTTAAGAGTAGTTACCAACAGTTTATGTCATATGAATGAAAACTTGTGTGTCAGTTTTGTGCTATACATTTCAAACTTCATGTCCTAGGACTATGTTGAACTTGATGTATCAAAATTTGCATTCATATTTCTTTATAATCTTTTGCTTCTTTTAAATTTTTATTCTTCAAAGACAGTATTGTTGTAAAAAATTTCTTGGAATTATCATGAGCTTGTCACCAGTTGTACAATCTTTCCATTTTTACCTCCATATTTCACATTATATCACTTTTCTACATTCATATTGGCAACACCAAATCTCTCAAAACTTCAGTCACTCATCACTTCTTTCCTATGGTATTGGAACTGTCTCCTAATTGAGCTCCCTTCTTCAAGTGTCACTAATTCAGTGCATCTTATGCACTGATACCAAATTTTCATTCAGTATACATTGGTCAAAAACTCACTTACTCAGACTACTAATTTTGATTACTATTTACGCTAAAGTAAAATATGAATATACTTATGTATTTAATCTTTAAAGCTCTTCACAAATTTCCCCCAACCTATATTCCCAGTCTTCTTGGAAATTGTTGCTCTACCTCTCTCCCTTTTGCATGTTTAAGCATCAGTTTTATATATATATATATATATATATATATATATATACATATATGTATATGTCTATATATACACACATATATGCATATATACATATGTGTGTATGTATACATGTGTATAAATGTATATATTACTTTTAATATAAATATTAAATTTAAAACATATTTAGATATTTTTCTCTCTCTTACTCAGGACACTATACATATAGAACCAGATTAGATTTGAATAATAGATCTCTGAAGCTTGCACCAATTACTATATTTTACATATATATATAGACTTCAAATGATTATTTATTGGTTCTATCAGTATATGGTCTTGATCATTTTGTATTAATTATCTTCCATTCTTAGAATGTAAGCCTTCCTTACCTCAGTCTCCTGCAGATATTATTTTTTCCTAAGATGAGTTTGAGGCAGCAACATCATCAGAAAGCTTTTCCTTATAACTTAGCTACAAATGCCTCCCTCCAAATTACATTCTATTTAAGAATTTTGTGTGCATTTATCTTTATTAACTTTGGATGATTTATGTATGTATGTATGTCTAAACATAAGAGGAAAAAACAAACATTTTTAAACACTTACTCTATGCTAGATAATGTTACAAGTTAAGTATTTTAAATATTTTCCATGTATTATCTCATTTGATACTCAGAAACTCTGGGAGACATTTGGTATTACAATTTTCATTTTACATTTTAGAAACTGAGGCAGACAAAATAACGTGACTTGCCTAGATTCACATAGTTAGTAAATTATTAAGGAGATTTAAATCAGATCTTCTTGCCTCTAGGCTCAGAACTCTGTCAGTCCACCTAAATACCTCTAAAGTAAAAATAAATATAATATTTGAAAATTTTATAGTGCGTGTTTGTATGCAGTTAGGTAGCTCAGTGGAGGGAGTACTGGACCTGGAATCAGGAAGACCTGAGCTCAGATCTGGGCTCAAAGACATTTATTAGCTAAGTGACCTTGGAAGCACCAATTGCTTAACCCTGTTTGTCCCAATTGTCTCATGTATAAAATGAGCTGGAAAAGGAAATGACAAACTATTCCAATATCTTTGCCAAGAAAATGCTAAAATGAAGTCATAAAATCAGAGATGACTGAAATCATCGGACAACAGCTTTATACATTTGAAATTGTGTATATATACACACATACATATAAATTTTATCCACATATATCACATAAGCAAACTAAAACTCACCTTCAAGATGATCTATTTTTCTACTTCTTTTTTAAAATTAAAAACAGTCTTAGTATAAAAATAATGGTGTCAATTATAAAAGAGATCTAGGATTGTTTAACAATAGAATTTTAAGGAGTGGTAGACTATAGAATTAACCTTTTGTTAATATATTTCACACATTAACTTTATTTGCAACCATTGTGTTTAGCACTTAGATGATATTATAAATGAAATACTTGAAGCATTTGAAAGTATTCAATAACTTATACTTTAACTGTTATACTTCCTTCTTCCTCCCTAATTATTCTGTTATGTAAAATTTATTATAGTTTAATAACATCATGGAATTAGAAGAGAAATTATTAATAGGTTATTATTTTACAGATTTTTACAGATTTACAATTTAGTCTCAATGGGATTAAATGAATCTTCCCAAACCATTTGGTCATTAAATACTTTGAGGCTGATTTCAAGTTTTCATATTATCAATGCACAGCCTGGGAGTATCTTCCCAATTTATGACTACTTTCCTGACAAAGAACAGATTTTGTACCTGTTAATATTGTTCTTTCTTGGAGTCTTTTGCTATATTATTCTCTGTCACTGTCTCTCTGTCTCTCTGTCTCTCTGTCTCTCTGTCTCTCTCTCCCTACCCCAAGCTGATTCCTGGACATATTCTCTTCTCTCTACACTCCCTATTCTGATTAGTGATCTCATCTGTTCCCTTGAGTTCAATTATAGCTATGCAGATGACTGCCAAATCCATATATTCCGTCCTAATCTGTCTCAACTCCATGTCTACATCAACAGTCACCTTCTGGCTAACTTCACCTGGAGAGCTCATCAGAATCCCAAACTTGACATTGCCCCAACCAAACCAAACTCCTTAACTCTTAAGCTTCCCCATTATCTAAACATATTTATTTTTCTGGCAAAACCACCTTCTCATTCATACAGTATTTGAAAGTCAGAGGCAATCTTGATTTCTTTCCTTTTGTCATTCCATATACCATAATGGAATTCTACTACATTCATGCTTTGTTGTTATTCTTAACTTGAGAGGAACTCCTTTGGCTTACACAGTTCTTTGTAACCACAAAAACAGAATTGATTAGATTTTTCTGGAACACATGGATTTCATTCCACTTTATCTCTGCATTATATGCCCAATACAGGTATTATTAAATTATAGGGTAATAGCACCTTAATTGAAATCCTTGACAATAATCACTTCTTCCTTAATGTATTCTTTGCATGCATGTCAAAATCATCCTATTTTGTAGTGGAAAGAACTACAATGAATGTAAGATATTTACAGTATATAACCTACAAACTGGTTATATATCTATAGTGCATAACCTATTTTACTTATTATATAAAACTTTTCACAATTATTGACATTATTCAAGTAATAGAAAGCAAGAAAAAGGTAATTTCTAATGCATTCTTATATGAAGAAATGATATGTGCAATATTATAAAAGAAATGTAGAACTAGAAAATATGATTGCATGGACATGTCCTGGAAGTGATGGCCAAGAAAATTTATACTCAGATATTCTAATTGTAATGATAAATCATTACCAAAGCAGACCAAAGGTTTGACTTTTCAACTTCACTGTTCAAAAACTTTCAGATTAAAATTCTAATTCATCTATTTGGCATTTTGCAATTTGACTCACCTAGTTTTGGGATACATTTACTTCTTTTAACACCCATTCACTAATTATACATTCTAGAACAACTAGCATGTCTGGAGGACCCATATGTTCTGCTTCTTTTGAATGACATTTCATTCTCTACTTCCATAACCTTGTGTGGTCTGATCTTTTCCAATCCCACACCTTCGTAATCCTAAATACCTGCAAGATTCAGATTATGTCTTCTCACACATAAAGACTTTGCTTATCTCCCCCCTACAATTCTTTCCCTTTTTTACCTCTGAACTTAAAATTGCATAAATTTTGTATTTATTTATCTTAATTGCTCTAGTAGTCTTCAAGAAAGGACTGCAAGATACTTAACATATTTTTTTTCATTTTTGTCATTGTGTAATGATATGAAATGTCATATGTTTTAATATTGTGCTAGGTTTTGTTAGACACAACAAAGTTATACTTTTTTATTTTATTTTGTTTTTGTTTTTTATTCAGTTATATTGAAGATATGTAGAAATAATCCATAATCCTGAGATTGATCTCTGGGAATATTCATGAGGTGAAAAGACATGTGAGATTTGTTATTGGAAGAGTCCAATGAACTGAGATCCCAGATTCATTGAAATAGTGATATATCATATGGAAAATAGCACTCCAATATAGTTCTGCATTGCCTCTAAGATAAAATAAAACCTCCTCAGAATGACTTTTAAAGTTCTTCAGTCTGGGATCCCAATTATACTTTCTTTCTCATTTTGCCTTGTCTTCTATGTTTTAACAAATCCAAATTAATAGCTGTTTCTCAACGTGAGCAGAGCATCCTCACTTCTTTACAATGATACATGCTGCTCCTTATGTCTAGAATATGTCATTTTCTCAGCTCTACCCTTCAAAAATGCTTCTCTTCTTTTAGACTCAGTTTTGGTACCTATTTATCTGTTACAAGGAATTTCAGAGGAAATCTATTGAAACTCTTCATTTTGCAGATGAAAAAACTGAGTCCCAAGGAAGTGAAACTATATTGTTTTAAGTCCTACAAACAAAAATTGTTACCAGTGGGATATGAATCCAAATTCTCAGGTCATAATGAATACTATTTCCATTATGCTGTTTCTAACTTATTACACAATATCCCAATTATTGACACATTCAATAATCCAAAGTAGGAAAAAAGCAATTTCTTAAAGATCATATAAAATTTAGGGATTCATATCAATTCTTGACACACCAAGTAAGCAAGCAAAGAAAAAGGGATTGGAAGGTGAAAGGAATTATATAGCAAGGTGGCACATTTTTCTACTTTTATTCAGTGCATGTTCCCTGAGGTCAGGAATTTTTTTTGCACTCCTATTAAATCCCTGGAGCATTAGGGCTGTGACTTATATGAAGGAGGGGAATAATAAATATTTGATGCATCTATATATGTGTATGTATATATTTATGTATGAGCAGTCATACTAACATAACTGTAGAATGGAAAAGCAAAAGTGTATCAAGGAAAATGTTAATGAAATCTGAGTAGATGACAAACATTAGCATGTGGATGCAAAAGTATTTATAATCTCCACACTAATTTTGAAGATTCTGTCTCCTTTTATTCAAAAATTTTATCTTGGATTTATTACTTATTAAAAAATATTGAGCCTTTGTATGTTAAGTGAGGAACTATTATTAGTCTTATTTTACAAATGAAGACATCAGGGTTCAAAAGGATTAAATAGCATAGTGATCACAGAGCTTTTGGCTGGGATCTTTACTGTCTAAATCTGTCCCATACTCTATCCATCATTTCATTCTGCCTGGGAGGGGAAAAACAGAGTGAAGCAAGGGGCAAGTAAGAAAAGAGCGAAGGAGGGAGGAAAGGAGAAAGGAAGTAGGAAAACTGGATGAAGAGAAGGAAGGAAGAAGGGAGAGAGGGACTGATTCAAAGGGGAGAAAAGAAGAAAGTACATAACAAAGGGTGGAAAAAGGAAAGAAAAATAGGGAAAGGAGTGCAGATTAAAGGGAGGAGATACAAATAAATGGATGAGAGAATAAATGATTAACTCATAATTAAGTGAATGTAGGCATGAGAAAACATGCCTACCATTCATGAGTAATCCAACATTAAACATATTTAATCATAAACACAAAATTAAAATGTGCCACCTTGCTATATAATTCCTTTAACCCTTCAATCCCTTTTTTCTTTGCCTTTTTCTTGGCATTGCCTAGAGTTGACATGGATCCTCATATTTTATATGATCTCTAAGAAATTACCATTTTCCTACTTTGGATTATTGAATTTTGTCAACTATATATATTTTTTTGTAAAAGGAAAAAATATGGAGGAATCCAAAAACCATAAACTAAAGAAATGTTTTATTTTAAATAATACTAAATTTAGTAGTACATTTGGAATAAGAAGACACTGAAGGAGAAGGTGTTCTGACAGTGGAATATGAGAAATTATTGCCCTTTTCCTTGATACACAGTGTGTAAAACAAGGAGAATCTTTGTTCACAAGTTAATAAAAAGAAGTATTGGAACTTATTAAAAGAGCTGCATTGTATATGTCCACTCTCCAGCCCAGCAATATGGCACACTCTTTATATATGATGTCCAAAGAATACATTTCCCGTGTGATGTGTGAGAAATTTGGTATGCAGTTCATTAGCAATGGGGAAAGTCTGCCAATTAATCAAGACTCTCATCCTGGAAAACACCATCTGTGGCCAGGAAGTGTCATAGTTGTATATTCAGAAATGTGACATTCATCTCTGAAAAAGTAGTCACAGAAAAGTTTGGAGGTCTCCATTTTTGGAAAGAATATGTTGATATCGACATAGTAGCTCAAATTCCTCCAATGATTATCTAAGTATTTTTTTTTCATTATGGGGGGAAAGGACAGATATGACATTTGATGATCATGGTCCAAACATTTTAGTCAATGTGCAGTTTAAGTGTGCAATTAGGAAAAATAAGCTGTTATATGTATATAACATATGCTGAATCTTAATACAAGAGTTGGAAAGTTACCTTTAGCTTTCCTTGGCAATCTTCTTGACAGCAAAGGGGATTTGGCTCCTGCCATCATCTCTTAATTTAGTATCAAAAGGAGAGGGAACATGTAATGAGAGCTGTCAAACAGGAAGTCTTGCCAGATACAACACATTTGCAGGAATCCTGCATGGATAATAACCCCCCCCCCATAAAATATGAATATTTACTTTATTCAAATTATAATTCAAGGTTCCATGTATTCTTTTAAAAATGATAAATATAGGGGGTGGCTAGGTGGCATAGTGGATAAAGCATCAGCCATGGAGTCAGGAGTACCTGGGTTCAAATCTGATCTCAGACACTTAATAATTACCTAGCTGTGTGTCCTTGGGCAAGCCACTTAACCCCATTTGCCTTGAAAAAACCTAAAAAAAAAAACCTGACAGATATTGGCACATTACTTGATAGTAAGAAGAAAAGTTTTTTTTAAAAAAATCATATGATATATAGCCATATGTTTTGAGTTTTTATTGACAGAGATATAGATGAAATAGGCATAAGTATTGATGTAGATTGCACACCCACACACTCACACATAAACATACACCAACAGACACACATGTGTGTGTGTGTGTTATAAATGCTGATATAGATGATGATAGATATAATAAGGAGAAAAAAAAACACTTATTCTGAGCTAGTTGATATAGGAAAGAGAATACAGGGCCTGGAATCTGAAAGATCTGAGGTTGAATCTGATCTCAGACATTCTACGACACTTATCTCACAGGATTGTTGTGAGAAGCAAATGATATAATTCAAAGTACTTAATATACTGTATATATAAAAACTTTGCACATCTTTTCCTCTTTTGTCAAATCAATCAACATAAACATAGATCTATTTGATTATGTTACTCTTTCTTCCAATATAATAAACTCCAATGATTGCCTATCACCTCCAGGATCAAACATAAAATTTTCTGTTTGGCATTTACAACGCAATCTGAATACCTCTTCATTTACCAATTATTTCTTTTACTTTACTCTCCACCAGTACTTTTTTTTTGTTTTATTTTGTTTTACAAGGAATAAGGTTAATTTGAATTCACTCATTCTAGGGACAATTCACTATTCACTGTTTCACTTAGCTGCTCTTCTACCAAGACTTTATGAAAACGTGACTAGCATCTATGCTGTTCCTTTCATTAGTGGAGGCAATTTTCACAACAGAAACTTCCAGTAACAATTAAATCTTAAATCATAAATAAACTTGGATCATCTTCCTTCCTCCCTGTCCCAACAAAAGGCTAAATTTTCCCATCTGTAGTCCACATCGAAAATTTACATTGATTACTGTCATCACAGTTTTCATATATTTTCAAATGACAAGCTTAATGAAAATAAAATCTTTTATTTTTGGCATCTGCAAAGTTTTAAAAAACCAGAATTGGGTTTAAATTGGTTTAGAAAACATATCTTCTCTATAACTTCTAGCCTTAATGAGCTGCCTAGAGCAATCTGTTGGTAAGTGTCATAGGGTCATAGGAGCCAGTAGATATAAGAGGCAGCACTTGAACCCAGACTTTCAAGACTTCAAACCCTATTGACTCTGCAACACTGTCCCCCAGAAAAAGAATAAAACAGAATAAAAGTTTGCTCTTAGAATAAAAATATACAGTTTTGATGCATATACTTATCATTGACTAGATGATTTTTAAAAATATATTGAATTGCATTGATGAATGTGAGCTTGGAGTCTTTCTTAAGGTCCATGTACCATTGGAGACCCCAGATAATCATTTCAGCTTGTAGCAAAGACTTTCTCTATCAAATTCTATTAATTTCATTTCGTAGATTTTGTTTATCATATTTTTTCAGAACAGCTTTTTCTTTGCTTGCTTGTTTTCTTTTATATTCTTTGTTTTCTTTATTTTTTCCCCCTCCCCTTTCATTCCTTCCCAGTCCCTAGTCTCACCTCTCTGCCTTTTCCTTTCCTGCTTTTTCCCCAATAGGATAACTTTTGTGCTCGTGACTCAGGTAGAGTATTTAGAGAAAGGACTTATACCAATTCTTGGAGTTAAGGATAAATCATTTGATACTTAAAGGTTATAGTTAATGACAGCTTTTGAGATTTTACCTTTTAGCACTTTCACTGGAACAACCTATCTAAACATCATTAAAAACAGATTATTTCTCTTCAGTCCTTTGTAGACATACAAACAAACAAAAAAAAAGGTTAAATTGTCCTAAACTGAATTAAATATAGATAAGCGTTAAGAATAGACATCCATATGATATTCCCTAGGATTGACCTTCTAGAAAATACTCAAAAATAAAACCCCTGCCACTAACAGAGTCCTTTTGTTGAATTCATATGTATTAGAGATGAAAGAACTGCAAGTTAATTTATTCTCTCCAATTCAATCATATGCAATATTAATAATATTCTTGAATATCATATGCACAATAAATCAAAGAATGAATAGTTAGAATACTCTGCTAAGACAGTTCTGATATAATCATATTTAATGATCTTTTTCTTTCTCTTAACTTTTGAATGTGTTGAAAAACCATGATGACAAGAATAATAATGCAGGATCTAATGATTATTTTTTTTAATCTTATCTGTTTCTATGGGGGATAAGGGAATTATTCCAGAAAAGAAAATCAAGAGTCAACATTCAAATACTTGAAAGTCATGGATTAGTATCTATTAATTAGGAATTTATAACAGAAAGAACATTTGGGACTAAGCACTGCGAACACAAATGGTTAAAAGACTTCCCTTTGGCAGAGGTACTAGAGAAAAGGTGGGAGGGTGGTGTGGAATGAGGAGATGTCTCTAAATCATGTTTGAGTCTTTTGTAAGAGTAATAAAATTAGCAGTTTTATCTTCTTCCTTATTTATTAATGCATATCCATCCTATACACTACAACCTTCTTCAATTACTCAGTGACATTTCCTCCCCACTTCTTAAGGAAATATAAATTAGTTTTTCTGTTTAGTTAGAACAAGGGAGACTAATTCTTACTGTTTTAAAGTCAAACACAAAAGGTAAAATGTTATAATGTAAACAATTTTATAGTTTAATCTGCATTTGTTCAGTAGAGTGTAAAAGATAAATTTCAGCCAACTGAAACAGATGACCTCCTATAGAATTCTGGTAGAAATAGATTCTTCAGGGAGCTAGGTGGCATAGTGGATACCAGTCCTGGAGTCAGGAGGACCAGAGTTCAAATTTGACCTCAGACACTTGATAATTACCTAGCTGTGTGACCTTGGACAAGTCACTTAACCACATTGCCTTGAATTTTAAAAAAGTTCTTTAGAATTGGATTCTTAATAAGTTATCTAATTTTGGATACTTTGCTTTAAGACTTTGCGATCAATTCCTTCTGCAGTTGGATTGATTATATTTCGCGCTTCCTTTTCTATGCTCAAACAAATCTAAACTACTTGTTATTTCCTATGTATTCCTTTTTGTCTCCTCTTCTCCTGATGTTTATTTTTTCTTAGCCTCAGGGAATTCAATAGGTTCATTCTTGAATCACATTTGTTCACCAAAGTAATCTGCCTTCAAAAATAAAGTTCAATTGTTCACATCTGTCTTTAATGCTGACCAGTCATCATTGGATTAAAAAATTATGTTGCAAAGCAATATCAATATGCTCCTTCTGAAAGGTTTTAAATGAGTGTTCTAGACCTATCAATTATCAGAAATAAATTATTTTATCACTGCCTCTAGACAATTTTAGCCGGGAAGCAGTGACCTAAATTGAACACAGACTGAAGTACATTTTTTTCTCTCATTTTATTTTTCTGGAGGTTTCTCTATCTTTTTTTTTTTGGGGGGGGGGGGCAAATATGTTTACTTTCACAAGATTATTTTAGTAATGTGAAAATAAATAAATCATGAAAAAAAGAAATAGTGACCTAGAGAATTCATTCCTCTAAATAAATCCAACTGATAAAATTCAGCTACATTTCTATGTTTCAAAAACCTTGACTGTAGGAACTCAGCAGAAAAATCCACTGCTCATTACTGGGAAGTCAGCCATGAAGAAAATCTATTGTATGGATTTGTTAAATATCTAATAATTCACAGTCTGATCCAGGCCAACCTTTCAAAATGAATTGGGTAAGGACTCTATTCTCTTCTGCCATTTTCAGGGAACCACTCATCTATTACATCTCTTCATGGTTCCTGAAGGAAGAGCACTTTTGACCAAAATATTATGCACAACTTGCTATCCTTTCAAATATGCAACTAAATTATCATGTAATTTTTTTTCTTCCCTCTCCCCATTGCCCTAGTGATGGCTACCTTTAGACACAAATAGGCATACTTGTAAAATTATTCTATTCATGCTTCTATTTATCATTTCTCTGAATGCAAATAGTACCTTTCCTCATATTTATATTTATAGTAGACAAATAATTTATTCACTTGAAGTTATTCTTAAAACAATTTTAGTGTTACTACATACAATGGTCTCTTAGTTCTGCTCTTTTTACTCTTCATTATTTCCTGCCAATCTTTCCATCTAATATTCAATTACAACCTGATTTGAGATAAAATTTGAACTTAATTTCTTTCTAACTTGAGATCCGCTGCTTAGGGGAGCTTGTCATGGGTTGCCATGTTTTATAGATAGCAGCAACATGTATAGACATGTATTATATGTTTGTGGATAGATAGATAGATAGATAGATAGATAGATAGATAGATAGATAGACACACATGCTGGTTTGCTTTGTAAATAACCAATCAATTAGAAAAGGCATTCTGAAACAGTTATTCTTTTAATGTTTTCACAAATTAGAATTTTCTAGCATTCCTTTATCTATCAATGAATTTAAAACTACAGCCAGGTTAAAGGCTATGGTGCAGAAAAAGTGGTATGTCACACCCAGTCGGGGCTTTTTCCCAGCTGTTACAGTTACCCATTTAGCATTAAGCTTAAAGATAGGGGAGGATGCTAGCTGAATTTCCATTCTGATCAAAGAATATCACCAGCACTATGTTTGGCCCCATTTCTATTTAGTGGATTGAAAACAATCACATTTGAAAAAAGAAGAGATCTTATATATTTACAACTTGATAATCAAAACTCCCTCAGGAAATGCCCCACATTTCACTTAATCAATATATTTACCTGGAAAAATCTATATTTCACAATATTTCCGCACTGCAATTTTTTCAAATGAAGTTGGAAACATTAAAAAAAAATACCTAGGAAACAAAATATGGATTTGAGAGAAAGTCCAACTTTAAAAAAATCTATATAGAAACTGTTATTTTATTCATGGTAATACACACAGCTATGTCTATGCAGTATTTTCTTAAAATAATAATATTAAATAAAGATTGTAAATCTTAAATAACTAATCTTTAAGTAAAAATACTGTAAAACCTGTACCTGTACCCAGGAAAGATAATTTTTCATTTGCATTCTTGGGTCACTTCAAAAAATTATTTTCTCTAGAATATAGATAATTAGCGCACTGAAGCTAGAAATATTTTTCTGTCAGTTAGTCTAGTTTATTTCTGGCCCATTGATGTTAAAAGCCTAAGTGGAAGTCTGTTAATTCCTGCATTATATATGTAGTTCAGAAGACTTTCTAACATTGTGATTCTGCTATTTTCACCTTTAAATTCTTTCCTTTCTTTAAGCAGAAAATTATGTAATACATTAGAAAACCAAGCATAGTTCTTTAGCTAAATTGGTGCTGTGAAAAAGAAAAGATAAAAAAGTAAAAAGAAAAAAATAAAGATAATCTCTGAACTTTTTTCATAATCTATATTTGCCTACATACAAAGAAAATTTTACAGTTCGAATCCTCCCCAGATAATTACCTAATTTCTCTTTGAAATTAAAAAAAATGATTAAGCTGTGCGGAATTCAAAAAAGTAGGGTTAAATTCAAGAAGCATTTATTTAAAACCATCTATAATCAGACAATAAACATTTCAGAAGCTACCACAGGTACATTTCTAAGCATTGGGGGCACAGAGAAGCAAGTACTTTCCTAGCTACATAGAAAGAGCTCTGAAAAATACTGGGAGAAATATACAGTTTAGATAAGACACAGTTTTCAGTCTTTATTGTCTTGGTCAAATGGTAAATTGATAGAGAGTGGGGATAGAGACAATTAAGGTGAGGGACTAGGCCAGTTTCTCCTCCATTCCTGCCCTAAAATATCCCTAGAATCATTGACACATGATAAATGCAAAAGAGAGGCATGGAAATTCTTTGTGAGGCCTCAGGGTACTGGCATGTAGGAAATCATTTTAACTTGGAGAGATCAGTAGAAATTCCATGACTTTTGAGTTGTACTTTAAATGATGAATGGGAATTCAGTTGGCAGAGAGTAGTATATAGCCACGACAGTCATAGGAAACTATAAGCAAAGATCTAGAAATCAAAAAGCATGGATTATTTGCATGATGTATGGGGAATGACTCATAGTTAATTATGACTGTTGTATAGGAAAAAAGGGGATGTATCAATCACATAAAATTGGAAAGCTAAAATGGTGCCAAATTTAGAAGAACCTTGAATGCTAAGTTGTTTGTATTCAGGAAAGGAGCAGGAAAGTCATTCCAAAAAGAAGATTGTGACCAGAACTTAGATAAGAAAGCTAATTCTCATCTCACCATGAGTTAAAGATGTAAGAGATGAGGAGGGAATATAGGTGGAGTTAGAAGCCATTAGGTTTTTGTAACAAAATTGAAAGATTGAATCACTGATATATCTCCATTTTGTTAAAAAGAAAGCTTTCTTTTTTTTAATTATCTTTCTCTGGGGCAGCTAGGTGGTGAAGTGAATAGAGCACCAGTCCTGGAGTCAGTAGGAGCTGAGTTCAAATCCAGGTTCAGACAATAATTGCCTAGCTCTATGACCTTGGGCAAGTCATTTAACCCCATTGCCTTAAATAAATAAAAAAAATGAAATAAAATTATAAAAAACATTTCTATCCATCTAAATCTATAATGTGGGGAAGAATTAAAAGTTTTCCTTTATGATGCGAGTAATGATATTAACCATCTTATTTTGCATAATCTTCATCTGTTCAGAGTTACTTTCCTGCTTATGCTGAGGTTGAAAAGACATCAGATTTGGGTTTATTTGGATTAGCATATCCTGGAGAGACTATTTTAAGGATGATTAGTACAGAGAACCTAATCATAATCCCAGTTCAGCTGAGGAGTAGCCTACCAGATCCAGAATAACAATTCTCCAAGATAAGTTTATAGTGGAGGCATCTAAATAAAGAAAATCAAAGCCAGAACCAGGGAAGTAGTCATTTCTATTAGCTAATGAGCTGAAGAAGAGAGATTTTAGTCAGTTTCTCTAGAAATTAATATCATATGATCATTTTGCCTTGTTGACAAAGTCCTTCAAGTTTTTTAAATGTAAGAGGGGAATAGTTGAATGAATTATTCAAGTCACCTCCTTAAAAGAAGTGAAAAGATAATCAACCAATCAATCAGTTTCACCCATAGGCTTTAGAGTAAATGTGAAAAATGATATGATAAAGTTATTCAAGAAAGACAAGTCAATAAATATTTATTAAACAATCACTAAAAGAAAAGTGTTAAGAAAAACAGTCCCTGTCCACAAGAAGTTTACATTCAAATGGGTCAAGAAATCTCCTCAAGAAAAGCAGAAAGTGAGGTAGTAGATTTCTTGTGATGGTCTGGTGGAGAATGTGTGGAGAATCATTAGTAGAGTCAGGAGAAGAAGAAAGGAGGACTGGTCTGGGTACTTTCTTTAAACAAAATATTATATGAGATATTAGCCAATCATAATAAAGGCCATTGGAATAGAGAATCCATCCAGACTGAGTTCAGTAGAAGAGTGAATTTCCAAAGTAAGAAAACTTCTGTGTGGTAGAAAAATGTCCAAAAGTCAGGAATAGATCCTGGAAAAAGAGCATATAATTGCTATGTTCAGGAACATTGCTGATGATAAATAACAAGCTTGTTCCACTTGTCTTAAAAAATAGAGTTATCTAGAATTTGAGAGTTTCAGTGAGTAGCCAGAGTTCCAGCAACTTCTAAGGAGGAAAAATCATCATTGGGGGGAAAAAAATCTTCAGCCATGTCTTTGTTCTCCTGCTCTATACCCAGCCTTTGTCTAGAGGAGTATATTGCTAGCTTCAAATTGTGTGAGCTTCTAATCTTCTCATCCAGTCCTTATGGCATTCCTGTCCCTGGATAAGAAAATATAATAGTAGGAGGAAAACATTTAAGAACTACCTAGCAGGGTGACTAGGTGTCATAGTGGATAAAACACCAGCCCTGGGGTCAGGAGTACCTGGGTTCAAATCTGATCTCAGACACTTCATAATTACCTAGCTGTGTGGCCTTGGGCATGCCACTTAACTCCATTTGCCTTGCAAAAATCTAAAAAAATAAAAAAAAAGAACTACCTAGCCCTGTGACTTTGGGCAAGTCACTTAACTTCATTGTCTTCCAAAAAAACAAAAGAAAAAATCTGTATATAGTAGCTTGTATTAGTGTTGTGTAGAATAAATATGAATTCATTGTTCCAAAAGGAAGTCATTTATACTTTTGTTTACAAATTAAATATGCATCCAAAATACATCTATTAAGTACCTACTATTTGTCACACACTGTGCTAAAACCTGTGCATAAAAAAAGAAGCAAAAACAATCCAAGCCTATAAGTACCTCAGGATTTGATAGAGGAGACATCAAGTAAACACAGTCAAATAAAGAAATGTTCTATTGGATAGAGAAAAATTTTTAAAAATTAAAGAAACTGAAATTTAGAGATTGGGGACGGGTTGCTTGGAAAAGTTGGGATTTTATTTTGTACTTAAAGAAAGTCAGTGATCCCAGTTGATGCGTATGATGAAACTACACATGCTGGAGATTGGCAACAACTTGAGAAAATGCCCAAAACTGAAAGACAGAGCATCTCATTCCCAGAACAAGGAAATCGGCATCAGGACATTGAGGCATATATAAAAGGTAGTAAAGTTTAAGAAGTCTGGAAAGGTAAGAGTCTGATGATGGGTTCTGAAGGACTTGGAAAGTCCCAAATGGGAGTTTTGAATTTGATACTATAGGTGATAGCAAACCATTGGAGCTTACTGAGTATGTGCTGGGCAGGGGCTGGGGATGATATGGGGACTGAAGGGGAAGTATTGGAATAATGAGAAATTTGAAGCAGGTAGATTTACCATAGACTATTGCAATAGCTCACATCAAAGGAAATGATGACATGCACCAGGAGGGTGGAAGCATCAGTAAAGAGAGAGTATATTTGAGGAATGTTGTAAAGGTGAAATTGGTTGTCTTGGCAAAAGATTGGAAATGAGAGTGAGAGACAGTGAGAAATCAGGAATGATTTGAGGTTTCTAGGCTGAGGGACTGAAAGAATAGTTTTGTGCTTTACAATGATAGGGAAAGAGCAGATTGGAATGGATTAGGGGGGAAAAAAGATAATGAGTTCTGCTTTGAACCACTAAATTTAAATGTCAAACCAGAAAAGAGCTAAGGGGAAGGAACATCTTGAGTACCACAATGCGTGAAAGAAAAAAGATTTCAAACCATAAAAACCACATATATATACATATATATACACATATATATATATATATATATATATGTGTGTGTATGTATGTATGTATGTACATATGCATATCTGCATGTGTAAGAGAGAGAGAGAGAGAGACAGAGAGAAAGGAAAAATGAAATAAATAATCATTTGTTAAGCACCTACTATGTCAGCTGAGATGATGATTGCTTCCAGGAGGGCGTTGTTATCATCCTTATTTTACAGTTGAAGAATCTAAGGCAGACAAAAGTTAAATGATAAGATCAAGGACACATAGTAAAGATCTGAGAAGAAATTGGAGCTCAATTTTTTCCTAACTGGAGAACCACTGCTTAGGAGAGGCTGTCATAGATTTTTATATGTAATTATTTTTATGCCAACTACTCTTTTGTATTACTTTAGTTGCTATCCCCTTTCTAAAATTGATTTAAGGATGTCTAACATTATTATTTACAGATCATCTTCTGGAAAGGCTAGGGGGAGATTAAGATTATAGTGAATTACCTCCTTAATCTTCAGAGGTAGCTCTGCAGCTCTGAAGGGAATATGCAACCTTGTTCTATAACCGGAACTCATCTCTGAGAGTGGGAGTTGCATAAATATTTTCATAGCTTATATGAATTGTGTAAAACAGGATTTTTTCTTGTAATGGATTGAAATAGATAACGCAAATAATATTAGTCATATTTTACAGTATAGGAAAGGGAGTTAGAAAAAATGAAATTATTTGTCTTTGTTCACACAACAAATAAATTTCAGAGCTAAGAAATTAACCCAGTTCTACCTGACTTAAATTCCCATTCCATTTCCATATCTCTTCCTTTTAATCTATATCCATATCTCTATTATCTGTCTATATAGTTATATTCATTTGTGTGTCTATCTATACCTGTCTATTACAACTCTCTGTACTATTGAATGTACCATAGGCTTCTCAATTTAAGCATGTTCAAAATTTCCAAAAACATTTGAATGATGAGTTCCAAAATTCACTATCTTTCCGCCAAAAAGCCCTCATGTCTTTTGAATCAAGTACACCACCATCCTTTTCGTCACTGCAGCTAATAACATCAGCTTGCCTCTTGACCTCTTCCTGTCTTCCATTCCACAGAATTCATCTATTGCCACAAATCATTTCTATCTACAAATATCTTTCAAGTCCAACCACTTGCTTCTAATCCACCACCCTGGTTCAGACCCTCATCATCCCTTCTCGAGACTACTGCAAAAACCTCCTAGCTTGTCTCCCTTGTTCAAGTCATTTCACACTCCAAATTGTCTTCTGAAAAACGGGTAGTGAGATTCCAATACCGCTGTTTTGTGAATGATACAATGGTTTTCCATTGATTTGAGGATCAAGTATAAACTCAAAGTAGTATGTAAAGGTTTTCAAAATCTATTTTATGTATTGTCTTCTGTCATTAGAATAAACTTCTTAAGAGCAGGAAAGATTTTCTTACTTGTATTTGGATCCTCCAAAACCATTATACTTGTATCTCTGTGTGTCTCTGTCTCTGTCTCTCTCTCTCTCTCTCTCTCTGTCCATCTCTGTCCCTCTGTCTCTGTCTCTGTCTCTCTGTCTGTCTGTCTCTCTCTCTGTCTTTCTCTGTCTCTCTGTCTGTCTCTCTCTCTCTCTGTCCATCTGTCTCTCTCTCTCTCTCTCTCTCTCTCTCTCTGTGTGTGTGTGTTGTGTGTGTGTGTGTGTGTGTGTGTGTCTGCTTCTGTTAAGATACAGAGGGGAAAAATAAAATATTAAATGTGATCCTCAGAGGGAAAAAATGATTATTCTTCTGGAATAAAGAAATAGGGAGAGTCAAAAAAGGTTTCATAGCATTTTAATAGGTTATTTGTAACTTATCTGAAGTTATGGAGGAAAAGTTTCAAAGTCTCAAGCATAGGCAACAGAATAATCAATATTAGAAGCAGAATTTTCTACTCCACATGTATATGATAGAAATGGGAAGTCATGAGTTCAGATTCTTTCATGTACATTTACTGGATGTAAACATGGGCAACTAGATGACATGGTCCAAAGAGTGCCAGGCCTAGAGTCAGGAAAATTCCTCTTCCTGAGGTCACATCTTATCTCACATACTTATTAGTTATGTGAGCCTGGATAAGTCACTTGTTTGCTTCAGTTTCTTCATTGTAAAATAAGCTGGAAAAGGAAATGACAAATTACTGCAGTATCTTTGACCAAAAAACTCCAAATGGGGTCACAAAGACGGCTGCAACTGAAATAACTGAAGAGCAACAACTAGTGATTTATTATCTATGAGCCAGAAATCGCTCCTATGGAGAAAAATTGAAGAAACTAATAGTATTTACCTGAATGGGTGGTTGTGAGGTTCTTTCTTTGAGATCTATATGTATATTAAGGTTTGGATATGTATATGCACTCATATGTGTATTGTGTAAATATGTGTGTGCATATATAAATGTATATGAGTCTATGTATGTGTATGTGTATTGTGTAAAATTATTTGCATATATTGAAGTGCTCTATTTTTTGAAAATTTTGCAGATGAAATAAGACTGTTTTTCAAATTCGAGATTTTGTGCTATCACTAATCTATGTGACCATGGACAGGTAAGTTAATTCTTTTCCATCTATTTACTAAATTGTGAAAGAAGGAAAATTGGATCAGATGACATTAAAGGTCCCTTCCAACTTTAAATTTGTGCTCCTATGATACAATAACATTGTTGTATATGATAATCAGTTCCAGTCACAAATCATATTGAAGTAAGTGTAGAAGCTGGGGTATATGTGTAGATGGGGGAGATGGTTAGAAAAAAGTGGGGGAAAATGCCCAGAATAGTGAAATTGGTTTGACTGCCTTTATATGGAATGCCTATTTCCTTTTTTTTTTAAACAGGATTCCAAAACTTTATTCATAGAAATGACATCTTTAAAATTTGTTTTAAAAAGTGTAGGACAAAGGGAAACCAAAAGGCTTCCTGTAAAAACTGATAGCCTTTGATAGACACTGACACAATAAGAGGTATAGACACAACATCTATAGATTCCTGATACAAACACCGGAATGGTTGGGAGTGACTGCTTCCCAGGGCACCGGAGAGCCCCAAGCAAAGTCGCCCTCCCTCTGGGGTCACTGCTCACGACCCAAGGGTCCAGCCCTTCTTTCTTCATATACTCATGTCAGACTCTTGAAGCCCTGGATGGTCGGGTCTCTCAATGGGAGGGAAGGCACATAACAAATAATAACACTTAGAGCAAAAATATACTAAGATATTCTAAAAATTTTCTGTTTTCAAATTAATACCTAAACAATAAGAGGTGATGTGGGGTAGTGGAGGGCACTGGACTGGAGTCAGGAAGAAGTGGATTCAAACCCTATCTCAGACATTTACTAGCCGTGAGATCCTGGGCAAGACAGCAATGTCTCTGTGCCTCAGTTTCCTCACCCATAAAAGTAGAAGGTTGGCCCTGCCTATTTCCTTTTAATATGAGAGAAGGATGTATAGTTAATGGGTTCAGGTATGTCTAAAAGGAAATTTTCCTTTACTTTTATAATCCAACTCTTTTTCTTTTAAACTAGTTTCAGGGTGGCCATGTGAATAGCCCAGGCTAAGGTTTGGAACAAACTTGCAATATCTGGGTAATTCGATAATTTGCAAGGTATCTTGAACCAAGAATAAAGAGGTATCCATCCATCACTAGAAAAATAAATAAACATAAACATCCACAAGTTTAAACCTAGTTTGTTGTGCTTTTGGGGGGTTACTGAGATCATAGATGATAAAACTACTGGGGATCCTTGGATATTGACCAAACACATGAAAATCATTACTTTTCAGGTTATAGAACCAATGAACTGACCTTAGCACTCTATTATTCATGGAAAGATAACTTCTACTAGAAGGAAATAGGAGTTATTGCCAGTGTCAACAATGTTTGGAGTTAAGTTATCTATAATTTGAGCCAGTGCAGCAAAGGACACCATCCAAGCAAAACAATTCTTTTGGGGATACTTGGGAAGGGGGAATGGCGATGAGAGCAACCCAACCAATTCTGACCTACAGGTGCCAAATTAGCCACATACGTTAGCTGTTTTTTACTTATTTTAAATGCCATATTTAGGGCTGATTTCCAAACCAAGAAAGTATATTTTCCCATGAGCCTTGCTCTATGCTTTATTTAGTGGGGAGGACATGATTTCTGTCATGGGAGTACAAGTTTGTCTCTAATATTTTTCTCATGCAGATTTCCATCATCCATTAATTCTCAGAGCCACGTAACCCAATTTGGAGACCATGACCATTGGGAAAGAAGAGTAGAATCAGAAACCAGTTAGAATAATAGAAATGCTGGTGTAATCCTTCCCAGGTTTACCTATAACTCAAGAGGACCTTGTCACTGGAGAATGGGTGTTTATGACATCTCATATATCTGAGAATGTTTCTGTGCCTGTGTGAAACCTCCCCCAAATGCACTGAGTAGCAGTAAAAAATAAATTTGTTTCACACTTGTTTTTCCCCAAAGCACACACACACACACACACACACACACAAATTCTTGTTTACCAAGCATTACATTAAAAACAGTTCTCCATTTCAGATTCAAGGAATTATATATACACATTACATATATTACATATATATGTATATAAACACACACACACACACACACACACACACACACACACATATATATATATATATATATATATATATATATATATATATATATACACATTCACAAATCACAATGCTTGGTAAACAAGAATATTTGAATATTTGAGCTCCCCCTTGATGCTGCCATCAAAACAAATAATGTTTGCTTTTCATTGAGTCTTTTCTTATTATTGAAGGTAGAATTCATAGCAGGCAAAAGGAAGTCAGTAAATAAATACTTATTAACCATCTCTACATATCAGACACCATGCTAAGAGTTGCCAAGACCTCTGCTTGAGGAGCCCACAATCTAATGGAGAAGACAAAATGGAAATAACTATGCACAAGAATACATGATAAATTGGAAGTTATCAACAGTAGAAAATTTTTAAGAGGAATTGGGAAAGGCTTCCTATAGAAGGTGAGCTTTGCACTGGGAATCTATGGAAGTCACAAAGTGGAGATGAGAAAAGAGAACATTCCATATGTTTAGAGATAGCTAATGAAAATTCCTGGAACTGGGAAATAGATGGTCTCATTTGAGGAACAGTGATTCCGGTGTAGTAGAGAGTACAGGGCTGCAGGGTATAATAACAGAAATATGGAAAAAAGATAGATTGTAAGTGACATTGAATGATAAAAATAAATATATATTATTTGATCTGTAGGTGATAGTGAGTCACTTAAGTTTATTGAGTAAGACTTGATAGAACCATTTTGATAGTCAAGTGGTTGATGGACAGAAGAGAGAGGAGCTCAAGGCAAATGAACCAATCAACAAAGAATTGCATTTGACTAAATGACACAATGAGGACATTAGAATGATGAATAAAATCTGCACATGGAGTTAAATTGATGTTATTACTGCTTTCTTACTTATTATACTTCAAATTTTCATGGGTATTACTCTGTGATTATACAAATTTATGAATTTTTCTGTTTCGTTCACTTTTTTGTTGAGACAATGAATTCATAACTTCCTTAACATGATTTGGAAAGTAACCCAAGGGTCTATGTCACAACAATCTCTCTTCTACCTTAACAATGCCAAAAAAAATTGACCATTAAAAATCGAAGGAGATTTCTTTTTTTTTGTTATAGTGATTTTTTTTTAGATTTTTTTTCAAGGCAATGTGTTTAAGTGGCTTGCCCAAGGCCACACAGCTAGGTAACTATTAAGTGTCTGAGGTCGGATTTGAACCCAGGTACTTCTGACTCCAGGGCTAGTGCTCTATCCACTTCACCACCTAGCCACCGCTGAAGGAGATTTCTATAGATATTTATTTCATTAGCACAGAGAGTTTCTTCATTTAGGCGGTCATAACAAATTAATATTAGGTCTATCTAACAAAGCTGGGAATATTTCAAGAAAAGTTGAATGATGATAGCCTTGTCAACTATGAAATTTAGTTCAATGTATATATATATATATATATATATTTCTCTGTGTGTTATATTCAGATCTAAAAGTCTCAGGGCATTTTTTTGTTTTTCTAAAAAAAATTTTCCTCAGTTACATGCAAAAATTAAATTTCAACACTCACCTTTAAAACATTGAAATCTGAATTCTCTTCCTTCCTCCCCAAAACCCCTTATTGAGAAAGCAAGCTATTTGAATAAGTTAAAAATGTGTAGTCATGAAAAACAATACCACAAAAGTCATTTTAAAAGTAAACATACCACCTCCCCCCAAAAAAAGCTCAAGAAAAATAAAGTATAAGAAAAAAGTACGCTTTAAGCTGAATTCAGATACCGCTCTGTCTTTGAGATGTGTAGTATTCTTTACCATAAATCCTTGAGCATTGTCTTGGGTCATAGGATTACTGAGAACAGGTCAGTCATTCACAACTGATCATTTTACAACATTACTTTATATAGAATACATTTGCATCTGCTTATGACTTTTTTTTCCTTAGATATCCTACTTATCATTTCTTATAGCGTTTTCTATTCTCTCTATTATTTTACCCATTCCCCCCGTCAAAAGTGTTTTGCCTAAGATTATACCATCCCACAATCTTCCCTTCCTTCTATCACCTAATCTCAAAGCCTTTTCTCCTATCCCTTTTCTCTCCTAGGTTCCTTTAACTCTAAAGACAGATTTCTATACTCAATTGAGTGCATGTGATATTCCTTCTCTGAGACATTTCTGATGAGAATAAGTCTCACTCTTACAACCTCCCTCTTCCCCTCCATTGCAAAAGCTTTTTCTTGACTCTTTAAAGTGAAAGAACTTACCCCATTCTAACTCCTCTTTTCCCTTTCTCCTAGTACATTCTTCTCTCATTCAATAACTCAAACTTTTTTATTATCTTATTTTTATTAATAATGAAAATATAATTAATAGACTAATGGCATCTCCAATCTGGCTGACTGTTTCCCGTCTGTCCTGCAAATGGTATTTTCCATGGCAACATTATTGGACTAAAAACTAAAATTCCTGTTCTTAGATCAGGTTAAAACTTCCATCTTGAACCCCATGATGTTTTACATAGTAAGGGAGAATAATCTCTGACATGCACAAACAAACAATGCATTAATCATTTATCAGGAGGCAGTGTCATCGTTCCTTCAATTTTTGGAAAATCACCTGACCATCTGAACTCTTATAAAATAATGTTACAATGGTTGTTTGCTGGGATCAGGGAGGCACAGAGGTGAAAATGACCAGTTCAATCAGAAAAATTGAACTAACTCTTGAGACTACCCAACATCACTATTGACTGCACCATCAGCAACACAATTCATGAATGGAGAAGGTGTCTCCTTTTCCCTTTTCTGTATCTTACAATGAAATGGTACATTTCTTTAGTGTTCTTTAGAGAATCAATAGATTCAAGACTCCTTCAGTCCACATTTAATTACATGCATCACTTCTGTCAGAAGTGAACAGTTGATGAAGGGCAGACCAATGATCAAACAGCCTCAGAGTTTGGAAAATGCCTTCACATTCAAACCTATTTCTGTGACACTGCTGATGCACACAAGCCTGGCAGCAAAAACACCCACACTTGCTAGATTTCCAGGAAAGCTGGAGACTTTCCCTCATCCTGGAAAAGAGTAGCCCATGTAGCCCACTTCCATGTTGATGGGCAGGAGTCTATCAGACCACCAGCAGTCCTCTAGTCCACCTTAACATCAGGTCATAGGTGGACTCTCCATTGTAGTGTTGAACAACGCTCCTGCAACAGGAGGCAGAAAGCAGGCTTTCTTGTGCAGATGAGGACAGTCTGAGTTTCAGATCTGCTGGACCTCATAAATTCCAAAAGGGATTAGATTAACTTTTCAATGAGTCACCCATTCCACTGCATATTCCGTTCACATGACATCCAAATACATCAGAAGATCATCCCACTGACTGAAAAAAAGTTCTAATGCACATTTTTCCCGAGGCCGCATGCCTTAAGGATGCTCCAGGAAACCATCTAACACAAAGCAGTTTGTGAAGTGGAAGTCACAACCAGTTTTCAATCCACAAAGTGAGAATAACCTTATAGATAGGCCCTAATTCTGCTTTAACCAGAGTGTAGACAAGGTCTGTATCCCTTCAAGTCAAGGTTGAAGCACATTGGGTTGTTTGTTTTTTGTTTTTGTTTTTTTTTTGCAAGGCAAATGGGGTTAAGTGGCTAGCCCAAGGCCACACAGCTAGGTAATTATTAAGTGTCTGAGACCAGATTTGAACCCAGGTACTCCTGACTCCAGGGCCGGTGCTTTATCCACTGTACCACCTAGCTGCCCCATGAAGCACATTGGCAGGGAAATTAAGGGAAGCTTGCATTGTAATTGTGTGCGCTCTACTATACCTGTATTGTGGAGAAAAGAATACTTTCCAAGTAGAAACACCTGGAATATTGTGCTATTAAATTTACTAGGGGGGGAAAAAAGATGGCATATCGTATCTGAAAATCCTCTAGCTGTTTTCCTTATTCATTTACAAAAATAGGATTAAATAATCATCAAAATCAAAAGCAGTAAGGCAGAAACTTCATGCCTACCAAAAGGATGGAAACAATCTAAAAGAATGGTGAGTGAAGAATACAGTTTCAACTTTAACTCTCAGATCCCTGCTTTTGGTATTTTGTAGCTCTCTATGGGAATTACATGAATAAAATTCAGGGCATCGAAAGTCATAGTGTGAACTTTATTCTTTCTATTGAATCCAAAAAAATGAAACTAAAAAAGGGACAGGATGATTGGGCGACATAGCCTTTCCTACTGCTAAACTGTCTGTTCTGGAAAAAGAAAAGTCGTTACCAGTATGTGAGCCAAAGGCTTTGCCTGGTATGAACAGTCGATGCTCTGAGAGAAGTCAGTTTGTGGCACATTACACGAAGGAGGGCCAGGAATTGTCCATTTTTCTGGTTCCACCTTTTTCCTTAGTAATTGAATTGCTTTTTTTTCCTAGCAACTTGCAAAATTTTCTCCCTGACTTGAGAGTTCTGAAATTTGACTTTAATATTCCTCTCAGTTTTGATTTTGGGATCTCTTTCAGGAGGTAATCAGTGGATTCTTTTGCCCTATGCTTCTAGAATACCAGGGCAGTTTTCCTTGATAATTTCTTTAGAATAATGTCCAGGAACTGTTTTTTTTTGGTCACGGCTTTCTCATAGTACAATAGTTTTTAGTTGATCTCTCTTGAATCTGTTTTCCAGGTCAGTTGTTTTTTCCAGTAATATATTTCGCAATTTTTTCTAGTTTTTCATTCTTTTTGGGTTTTTTTTCTTGATTTCTCACAAAGTTAACAGCTTCCCTTTGTTCCATTCTATATTTTAATGAATTATTATTTTCAGTGAACTTTTGTATCTTCTTTTCCATTTCATCAATTACACTTTTAAGGCATTCTTCTCCTCATTGGTTTTTTGAAACTTCTTTCCATTTTGCCCAGTCTACCTTATACTATTTTCTTCAGTGTTTTTTTTTTATTCCCTTCACTAAACTGTTTACTTGATTTTCATGACTTTCTCTCATCACTCTCATTCCTCTTCCCAATTTTTCCTCTACCTCTCTTACTTGTCTTCCTTTCTCTTTTTTTGGTAAGGCAATGGGGTTAGGTGACTTGCCCAAGGCTACACAGGCAATTCTTAAATGTCTGAAGCTGGATTTGAACCAAGATCCTTCTGACCCCAGGACTGGTGCTCTATCCACTGCCTCACCTATTTGCCCCTTACTTGACTTTCAAAATCCTTTTTGATCTCTTCCATAACCTGAGTCCAATTCATATTTTTCTTGGAGGTTTTGAAATTTTGACCTTGTTATCTTCTTCTGAGTGTACATGATCTTCCATATGACCAAAGAAACTATCTATAGTCAGATATTTTTAATTCTATTGTTTGCTTATTTCCCCAACCTATGACTTGATTTTAATTCTTTGTTAAGGTGGGGCTCTGAAGGGAGGAGGCTGCACTGCCCCATGCTTTTGAGACTTTTTGGAGTTGTTTTCTGACATACTTCTAGTATCTCTCTAAGTTTTCAATTCTTCCAATCTTTCTCATGATGGATTATGGTCACGCTCCTGGCCTTTGCTCTGCTCTGTGCATGATGACAAATATTCCTTTCTGCCCTGGAACGATGTGAGGGTCTCAGCTCCATTGTAGCTACAAGCTCTGTTGTGCTCCAGCTCCTCCTCCTGGCACTGAGAAGTGGCAAACCAACAGAATCCTTTCACATCGATAGCAAGGAGACCACTGTAATCTCCTTCGGACCCCTTAGTACCTGTAGACTGAGCACTATGGAAACAGCTGTCCCTGCTGATTGAGTGGCTCCCATGCCCTGTTCCTGGTCCTGGGTTCAGGTCTGGCTTCCTAGTTTTGCATTGGACTATGCTCCTCTTCACCTTCCTCCTTTCTGTGCTATCCCATTTCCCTACCTGCTTTCAATGCTCCCCATCCAAACCCCCATATAGAAGAGTTTTCCTGCTGATCTTCCAAGTTGATCTTTTCTTGATTTAGAAGGCTGGAAACCACCACCACTCTTATTGACCCTGGTGCCCTGGTTCTTTTCCTGGATTGCTGGGACTGCTTCATTGTGGTGTGACCTATGCTGCTCTGTGTTCCTCTCTTATCCTGTTGCAACATATCCCTGCTAGCTGAACTTCCAAGATGTAATAGGATAGAAAATTATTTCATTCAATATGTTGTGGGTTCTACCATTCTAGAATTGGGTTAAAGTTATTTGGAGTTGCATGGGGGAACAGCTTGGGTGAGACATGCTTTTATTTCACCATCTTGGTTCCATTTCTTTCCAAATTCCTTTTTTTTATAAGATTTCATTTAAATATGTGCTACCTCTTATGGATTAATAATTTCAGTCGTAAAGGTTTTTTTAGACGTGATCTGATCCAGCCTGTACTTGACAAGGGATTCCTTCAAGTAGTTATAAAGTCTCTGTATAAAGACCTCTAGTGATTAAAAACTCGTTATCAAATTAGACATAATAATTCAATTGTTAGAAAAGTTTTTATTTTAAAGGCATTCTTTCAAGAAAATGTGTATTTGGTTCCAAGCCACTGCCTTGAAACAAATAAGGAATTCACATAATTTTTTTTTTTGGTTTTTCAGTGAACATAAAAAAATAAGTTTAGAGTATCCAACAGTCTTTTAAGTATGCAATAGTATTGTGTGTTTAAAAAATAAACATACAATAATATAAAAAAAATTTCTTTCTAAAGTTCATCAAACCTTTAGTAAATCATTATCTTTTTACTAGTGCAGGATTGATAGTTGCTAAGTGGTCAGGATGGCAGTTGCTGAGAATTGTAGTGATTTCTGGCAATTTCTTAAGACAATAAAATTTGTTGCATTGATTAACTCTTCCTTTCACCAAAGATTTCTTTCTCTGTAGCACATGGTACTGTTTGATAGCATTTTATCTAAAGTAGAACATCTTTCAAAATTGGCATGAGTCCTCTCACACTCAACCACTGCTTTATCAACTAAGGCTGAATGATATTCTTCAATACTTTTGTCTCAGGGAATATGGAGGCCTAAGGAGAGGGAGAAAGATACAGTCAAAGGTCCAATTGGTAAAGCAGTCAGAACATAAACAGCACTTTTTGATTAAGTTTATCATTTTATATGACCATAGTTCATGGAGACCCAAAACAATTGCAATGATAATATCAAAGATTTCTGGCTACATATCACAATAATGGATATAATAGCAATGTAAAAGTTTGAATTATTGAGGGAATTACAAAAATGTTACACTGACATGATGTGAGCAAATGATGTTGGGAAATTGATGAAAATAAGCCTGCTCAGGGAGGGCTGTCACAAATCTTCAATTTTGAAAAAATGCATTATCTATTAAATGTAATAAAGCAAAACACAATTAAATGAGCTGAGTCTGTACAGAAAGCTCAAAATTGTCTCTCTGAAGATTCTATAAAATACACACATTTATTTTCTCTGTGGCAAAGAAAAAAGAAATTTTAAATTTCTTCATGGAAATTCTTCAAATAGCTTAATAAAGCTATTAAATATCCCAACACATCTTCTCTTCTTAAAATTAGTGTTCCTATGCATTTTAAGTCACTTATAATGGCAGATTTCCTTTGACATCACCATTCCGATGTTCTTATCAATCTCCTCTATTTTTCAAAGAAGGCATATAAAACTGTCTTGTTTTTATTTCCTTCGTTTTCCCTCTTCTTTCTTCCCTTCTTTGTCTTCTTTCTCTCTTTTTTCATTTCCTCCCTTTTTCCTTTCCTTTTTTGCCTCTTTTTATTCTTATTCATCTTCAACTTCTCCTCCACATACTTGTCCTCTTCCTTTTCTATTTTCTTCTTCCCTTCCTTACCCTTCCCTCCCCTTCCCTCGTTATCCTTGCACTTACTAATTATTGTCATCATTGATCCATAAAGGGAGTTCATATTAATACCATGATTCATGGTTTAAAAAAAATGTTTCCTCCACCACAGTTCCCAATGATAAATAACAGGAGTATTACTAGTCACAATTAACAGTAAGGAAAAAAGGGCAAGTGAATATATTGGTTACCCACAGTCACATAATAAAATTATGGGTAAGTATTCAAATTCACATCTTGTGATTATGTTTATGTCTAACTTTTCTTGAATTTACACTATAATGGTTGAACCAGCTCTTTTAAAATACGAGTCTAAATTTCTCTAAATTTAGATGTGTGGTGCTTTTTTGAAGGGTAGAACCAATATGGTGGCTCAGAAATAGGAATTCCAAGAAACTCTCTTTCAGAATGCTCTAAATACTTTAAAATTATGACTCTAATCAAGTTCTAGAGTGGCAGAATCCACAGAAAGACCAAGTGAAACAATTTTCCAGGCCAAGATACCTTGAAAGATCCCCAGGAAGACTCTTTTCCACTGGGGTTGGAAGGGGCCACAGCACAACATGGTCCTACCACACTGAAGCTGGAGCCTTTCAGGAACAGGTGGGGATTTGTGACAGCAGGAGCAGTGTCCAGACATCCCAACCCAGGGATCACCATGGACAACTTGAACGGTCAGAGTGGAAATTCTGCCAGTGGAGCTTGGAGTCCAATGTAGTTCAGACCTCAGTGCAGACCTGACTGGGATACAGAAGCAAGTCTAAAGAGTCACCCAGCAGGGAGACACCCTGAAGCTGCTTCCAGAATGTTTAGCACACAGAACATAAGGGGGTGGGAGAAGATATCTCTCTACTATCCCTGGGACAAGACTCTATTGCTTTGTCCATAGTCAGAACTTAATCACAGTCTGGGGTCCCTTATTGCCATAGCACAGCAGGGACCCTCCTCACAGCTCCAGGGAATGTGGATGTGCTTACGGTGATCCTCAGAACAGAACACAGACCAGGAGAACAATAAGAGCCTCTCATATGACCTTGAAGGAGTTGAGGTCCTTGGGGAGGGTATCCCACAACCACTCCAAAATCAGGTCATGATTTGGGGAAATGAGTAAACAGAAAAAAAAAAGAATCTGACCATAGATAATTAATTTGGATCCATGGAGGATGAAAACACACATTCAGAAGATGTAACCAAATTCTGTATCCAAAACCTCCAAGAAAAATAGGAATTAGTCTCAGGCTACGGAAGAGTTCAAGAAAGATTTTGAAAATCAAGTAAGGGAGATAGAGAAAAAAATTAGAAAGAGAAATGAGAGTGATGCAGCAAAGTCATGAAAGCCAGGAAGCAGATTGCTGAAGAAGTTATAAAAGATTAGTGAAGCAAGCAACATGTTAAAAGACAGTTTAGTTCAAAAGCAAAAAGGAATCCAAAAGGTCAATGAATAGAAGAATGTATTAAAAAGCAGAATTAATCAGATGGAACAGAAGATAAGAAAGTACTCAGGAAAAATCAACCCCTTCAAATGTTGAATGGAGCTAAGGGATGTTGATAACATTGTGAGAAATCAAGAAACAATAAAACAAAACCTAAAGAATGAAAAACTAAAATAATATGTGAAATATATCATTGGAAAAACAACTAACCTGTAAAATAGACACAGAAGAGATCATTTAAAAATGATTGGGCTACCAGAAAGTCATGACAAGAAAAAGAACCTAGGTATAATTTTTCAAGAATTTCTCCAGGGAAATTGAAGATACCATCAATAAACTTCCTAAGAAAAATTCTGCAGGTCCAGATGGAATTACAAGTGAATTCTACCAAATATTTAAGGAGCAATTAATTTGTATTCTTTTTTTTTAGGTTTTTGCAAGGCAAATGGGGTTAAGTGGCTTGCCCAAGGCCAAACAGTTAGGCAATTATTAAGTGTCTGAGGATGGATTTGAACTCAGGTACTCCTGACTCCAGAGCCGGTGCTCTATCCATTGTGCCACCTAGTGAACTCAACAAATTCCTAATTCTACATAAACTATTTTTTTTAAATAGGAGGAGTTCTCAAACCCCTTTTATGACACCAATGTGGTGTCATAACTAAACGAGGAAGAAGCAAAAAAATAAAATAAAATTAATCAATATTGATGAAATAAGGATGCCCAATATCACCATTACTCTTCATTATAGTATTAGAAATGCTAGCTGTAGCAATAAGAGAAGAAAAATAAATTGAAAGAATCGGAAATGTCTATGAGGATGCAAAGTTTTCATTCTTTGCAGATGATATGATGCTATACTTAGAGAACCTGAGAAAATCATTTAAAAAACTCTGAAACAATGAACAAATTCAAAAAAGTAGCAGGATATAAAATAAATCCACATAAATCATCACCATTTCTATATCTGAACAACAAAGCTCAAGAGCAAGAGATAGAAAGAGAAATTCCATTTAAAATAACCATAGACAACATTAAATACTTGTAAATATAACTCCCAAGAAAAATCTTGTAACTGTGTGAACACAATTATAAAGCACTTCTCACCCAAATAAATTCAGATCGGAATAATTAGAAAAATGTCAAATGTTCATGGTTAGATTGAGCTAATATAATAAAAATGGCAATTCTACCCAAATTAAATTAGTTATTCAGTACCATACCAATCAAACTACCAAATGCTACATTACTGAGCTAGAAAAAATAGTAACAAAATTGATCTGGAGCAAGAAAATTTCAAGAATAGCAAAATAACTGATGAAAAAATGCAAAGGAAGGTGACCTAATTCCACCAGATCTAAAAACTATACTATAAAGCAGGAGTCATTAAAAAAAAATCCTGGTACTGGTTAAGAAAGTAATGGATCAGTGGATTAGGATAGGTTTAAAAAGAAACCACAGTATATGTATTTCATGTAACACTATTATTCTATTAGAAACCAGGAGGGATGGGAATTCAGGGAAGCCTGGAGGGATTTGCATGAACTGATGCTGAGTGAGATAAGCAGAACCAGAAACACACCGCACATGCAACATGGGGGGGCGAAGATCAACCTTGATGGATTGGCTCATTCCATCAGTGCAACAATCAGGAACAATTTGGGACTGTCTGCAATGGAGAATACCATCTGTATCCAGCGAAAGAACTGTGGTGTTTGAATAAAGACCAAGGACTATTACCTTTACTTTAGAAAAAAAAATACTGATATCTTATTGTCTGATCTTCCTATCTGTTATACTTTATGTTTCTTCCTTAAGGATATGATTTCTCTCTCATCACATTCAATTTTGATCAATGTAAACAATGTAAAGACCAACAAATTGCCTTCTGGAGGAGCATGCAGGGAGGGAAGTAAGATTAGGGGGAAAATTGTAAAACTTAAAATAAATAAAATCTTTTAAAAAAGAAAAAGAAAAATTATAAAACTCAAAATAAATAAAATCTTAAAGAAAAAATAAAAAAACAAAGGAAAACCCCCAAAAAAGAAACCACAGGAAATTACTACAGCAATCTCCTATTTGATAAATAAAAAGACATCATCTTCTGGGATAAGAAATCACCCTTTGAGAAAAATTGTTGGGAAAACTGAAAAATAGTATGCAAATCTAAGCATAGATCCACACCCCATACCAAAATGAGGTCAAAATGGGTTTAGGAATTAGACAAAGAGTGACATCATGGATAATTAAATAGACTGAGAAATACTCTTTCAGATCTATGGAAGGGGAATAAATTTAAAACCAAACAAGAATTAGAGCACATTATAAACTGCAATAATCTGATGAATATATTATAAAATTATGTCATGTATTTCTTTCCCTTAATCTTAATTCTTCATACTGAAAATAACTAACCTGTAAACATGTTTATCAAAAATGTATATGTACAATGCTAACCTAACTGATCACCAGTGGAAGGGAGAGGTACGGGTGTGAAGGGTGGAAGGAAATTTTGTAACTTAAAAATATACATGTGCTCATGGATCAAAATAAATTAAAAAAAGAAACTGAGGGAATCCTCTGATCACCTCCTGAAAGAAATCCCCCCCCAAAAAAAAACATACTCCTGGAATATTATAGCTAAATTCTCCAACTCCCAAGTCAAGGAGAAAATTTTACAAGCAGCGAGAAAGAAACAATTCTATTATCGTGGCACTAAAGTCAGGATTACACGGGATTTAGCAGCATCTACATAAAGGGTTTATAGGATTTAGAATATGATATTCCAGAAGACAAAAAAAAAAAAACATGATTTACAACTAAGAATCAACTACTCAACAAAACTGAACATCTTTTTTGGGGGAAAAGGTGGACATTCAATGAAATAGGGGAATTTCAAACTTTCCTGTTAAAAGGACCAGAGCTGAACAGAAAGTTTGATCTTCAAGTACAGAACTCAGGAAAAGCATGAAAGGGTGGATGGGAAGGTTAAATTATTAGGGATTTCATGATGTTGAACTGCATTTATTCCTGCAAGGGAAGATGGTACTCATAACTCATATAAACTTTCTCATTTATTAGACCAGTTAGAAGGGGCATATATGGACTAATTACAGGAGGGCTGACTCTGAAATTAATTCTAACATATATTATAAAGATGGAATCAGTACTTCCAGGGAGGAAGCACGAAGAGCAAGCTAACATGCTCCCAGGGATTTTCTCTACCAAAGATAAATGAAGCCTCTATTCTGATGTTCAAGCTACAGATACCACCAAGAAAAATAGAAGATAGAAGTTTTCAATGGAAGACATCATAGTGAATATTCAGTGAGGGTTTTTCTTTTGGGGGGGGGGAGGAAATAAAGTCAGGAGGTGGGAGAGCAGGAATGTCAGAGGGAGGGGTTTTTTTTAGCCATAGACAATCCAGGTCCCAACAGCTTAACAATAGCAGTGGTACCAGCAGCTAGATCCAAACTAGCAGGGAGGATCCCAACCCCAAGCAAAGTCTGAATTCTGGGAAAACAGGGACACAAGACAAGACTGGGTTAGGAACAAAACACTGCTAAGTCAGAACCTGGAAACAAAGGAGGAAATAAACCTGTGCAAAGGCAAAGTCTGGACTGCATAGGCAGCATTTTGGAAGTAAATGACTGCAGTAATATCCTAAACCCAAAGACATTAGCTTCTCAGATAAGAACTCATTTTTTGACAAAAATTGTTGGAAAAACTGGAAAATAGTATGGCAAAAACTAGGCATAAACTCACATCTCCCATTCTATACCAAGATAAAGTAAAAATTGGGCACAGGATTTTATCATAAAGAGTGACACCATAGATAAATTAATAGACTAAGAAATACTCTGATCTATCTGATCAATGGAAAGGGTAAAATATATGGTCAACCAAGAAAAGGAATACCTTATAAACATCAAAATGAATGATTTTGATTGTATTAAATTTAAAAGCTTTTACATTAATAAAATCAATGCTGCCAAAATTAGAAGGAAAGCACAAAGATGAAAAATAATCTTCGCAAATAGGAGTTCTGATAAAGGTCTCATTTCTAAAAAATATAGAGAATTACATCAAATTTTAAGGTTGCAAGTCATTCCCTATTTGATAAATGGTCAAAAGATATGAATAGACAGTTTTCAAATGAAAAAAATGAAGGGTATTTATAATCCTATGAAAAATACTAGAAATTATTATTGATTAGAGAAATACAAATTAAAACAGCTCTGCCTTAGATAAAAAAGGGAAAATGGTCAATGTTGGAGAAGGTGTGGGGGGATTGGGACATTAATGCATTGCTGGTGGAGCTGTGAAGGTATCCAACCATTCTGGAGAGCAATATGGCACTATGCCCAAAGAGCAGTACCTAGCAATTCCAAATCTAGTTCTATATTCAGAAGAAATTCCAAAAAAAAAATGGGAAAACTGCCAAATGTTCCAAAGTATTCATAGCAGCTCTTTATGTAGTGGCAAAGAGTTGGAAATTGGAAATCAATTGGTGAATGGCTAAAAAAAATATGGTACATGAATATTGTGCAATACTATTGTTCTGTAAAAATCATAAATGGTTGGAATCTAGACAACTGTGGAAGGAAGTACAGGATCTGATGCTGAGCAAAGGGAGCAGAAGCAAGAGAACAATGTACACATGAACAAAAACATGAGATGATAAAGCCTCATGGGAACAGCTCCTCTTGGCAGTCCAGAGATCTAGGACAACCATATTAGACTGACTAGGGACAATGGTATCCCCATCTAGAGGAAGAACAACAAAACTAAATAAAGAAAACAAATAAAAAATCCTTCAGAATCTGAGGAACATTACATTCACTTTTTCCCCTTTTTTTTAAAAGAAAGATTTTATTTATTTTGAGTTTTACATTTTTTCCCCTAGTCTCACTTCCCTCCCCCCACTCCCACAGAAGTCAGTCTGTTAGTCTTTACATTGTTTCCATGGTAGACATTGATCTCAGTTGAATGTGATGAAAGAGAAATCATATCCTCAAGGAAGAAAAATAAAGTATAAGAGATAGCAAAATTACACAATAAGATAATGGTTCGCTTTTTAAAAAATTTTCTCTGATGTATTTCTTTCCCTTAATCCTAAACCCTTATACTGAAAATGGCTAACCTGTAAACTTTTAACAGAAATATGTATATACAATATTAATCTGACTGATGCTGAGGGAGGGTGGAAGGAAATTTTGTAATTTAGAAATATGTATAGGAATATGGATGAATGTCAAAAAATCTTTCATAATATATATTTGGAAAAACAAAACATCAATAAAATATAAAATAAATATAATATATTTATAAATTATATTTATAATATAAAGAGATGGATTCAATGGGCAAAAAAAGGAGGAACAAAGGGAAAGGAAAAGAATAATGGAGTGAAATGGAGGATGGTGAGTGGGAATAAGTGAGCTGTCATTCTCATTGGAAATGACTCAGAGAGGAAACAACATATGTACTCAGTAGGGTATAGAAATCTATCTTACCCTAGAGACAAAAGGAGGGGAATGGGATGGAAAAAAGGGGCTAGGGAGAGGGAAGGAGGTGTTAGTGATAAAGGAGAGGGAAGATCATGGGAGAGGGTAGTCAGATACAACAGACTTTTATTATTTTATTTTATTTCATTTTATTTTATTTATTTTATTTTTTTTTTGCAAGAAAGTAGGGTTGGGTGGCTTCTCCAGGTCACACGGCTGGATGATTGTTGGGTGTCCAGATTTAGAGTACAGTCCTCCTGGTTCCAGGGTTGGTGCTCTGTCCACTGTAACACTTGGCTGTCCCACAACACACCCTTGGGGAGGGACAAAGTGAAAGGAGAGAGAGAACAGAGTAAATGGGATTGTGGAGAAATAGATGGAGTGAAATACAATTAGCAATAGCAACTGTGGGAAAAAAATATTGAAGCAACTTCTCTGATAGACTTATGATAAAGAATATGATCTATCCCTGAGACAGAGCTGATTTTATTGGTACACACAATGAAGTGCAATTTTTTTTTTCTTTTTCCTCCTGATTTTCATTGAGGCTTCTTTATCTTTTGGGGGACAAAGGGGATAGTGTTTGCTTTCACAATAAGACTATTTTAGTAACCTGTAAATAAATAATCTGTAAATAATTTTTTTTTGAAAGCAATACATTTACAATGATTTTCCAAAGAAGGTTGTCCCATTGGAAACAGATTACTGACCTAATATATGTGTGTGTGTCTTTGTGTGTGTGTGTGTATAGATACATATATGTGCATTGAGATAAAAGTTTTAATATATATTGGGAATGAGCTTGAAACTGTCACAGAGGACATGCAACTTTTAGCAATAACAGTTAAAAAAGGCATTTATGACAATTTCAAGGAAAAATATTTCATAAGAAATACCCACATGTGTTTTTAACTAAAGTGATTACTTTATATCTTGACAAATTACAAATAAGAAAAAATCTCCAATGCATGGACTTATTATTGGCTCTACATAGAGACTCTCTTGGGGTCAAGTCCAGCAGCTGTGTATATACACTTAGGCAAAATATGAGGCAAGAGGAAAAGATAGCAGCAAATAAGTCTGTCATATGTGGAAAAGACACATTTGCTTTTAAACATATTTTCCCTCTCTCTTGTGTACTATTTAAAAGTCCAAGTGAGACATGTCAGCTAATATGTACTTACCATTTTTAGTCCTTTTTTCTCTCTTGATTTCTTTAACAAAAATAACTTCTCCGATGTCCATTAATTCTCAATTTGCTCAAACCTCCCCATTGGGCTTAGATCCACAATGCCAGGGTCTACATAGGAGGATAGAGAGAAGGTCTGAGCCTTCCTAATTGTTTTTTTAAATTTATTTCTATGACAAGCATCAATTAATATTTATATATTTATATATTAAAGAAAAGCAAGGGGAATTATATCTCAAAGTGTGTTTTATATGCATTTTTAAGTATATATAACATATTTATCATAGTACTAACAGAACTGCCTTGCTTTTTCTTATGTACATTTCTTAACTTTTTTCTTTTGTGTATTTTAATTATTTCATTGATGATCTTTTTTCCCTTTATTAATTTTCTTATATTTTGATGACTGTCCATCAACTATCTCTTCTCCATATGTCTCCACATTGCTACATTACCGCCTGACATTTAAACATAACATTAATCACTGACATTAAGAAAGATCATTTAACATCAAAAGTTTAAAAGAAGAAACTATAGGGATCATTTAGACCAACCCTGAACTTTACAAATAAAGAATCTGAAGCACAGAGAAGTTAAATAACTTCCACAAGATCCATTACTAATAAGGGATAGCGCTTGGATTCAAATCCAGATCTTCTGATACTATTTTTTTCCTATTGCAGTATGTTGACTCTGCAACTACCATAGGTCAGAGGGAAGCATTCAACCCACACTAGCATCTTCTAAAGGCCCATTGATAGAATGAGAGAGGGAGGGGGAGAGAAATAGAGCACAGAGAAATACAACTTTTACAAAACTCTTATTATATGTAGAATAGTGCTAAGTACGGAAGATACAGCTAAAAGAGCAATAGGAATTTCAGAGAGCTAATATTCAAATTTTGAAAGATAATGTGTAAGGTAAACTGGAGGGAGCCAGAGGTACTCATGTTATGGCTGATAATATCTGGGCATTGTGGATGCTTGGAACTGAGCAAGAAAAGGTTAAAAACTGATCTATTAAAGTCAAGGATGGTAACAGAGATTAGAATTTTCTGATAGGGAGACACTACTAAAGCAGACACAGCATGGCTAGAGAAGCCAAGAACTAACAGCAGGAAAGACTTTTGTGATCATTCAAAATATGCCTATCGTTATAAGAAGTCTTGAGGCAGTCTTTCAGGGAATATTATTCTACTTGATTCTCCCTGGATTTTAGATTTAGCTCTTCATGTCTTAGGGAATGAAAATTGGTGTCTAAGATGTGATGAAGAGGTTGATTTTAAAAAATAGGAGATGTAGAATTTTAGGGACATAAATTAAAAAAAAAACTTATTCGGGTAAGTGGTATCAGATAGAAGACTGCATCTGATTCAATAAAATCAGTGCAAGTGGAATTGGGTGTTTGGTTGCAAATCTCTATATGTATAATCAGTGAACAATAACTCTTAACAGGTAGCTGTGTGTTTTTGTTTTGCATTGTTCTTGATTTCTTGGTACTGTGAGGTTAATGTAATTCAGGGGAAGTAAGAAAGGATATATGTGTATACATATATATGTATACACATAATTTTCCATGTGAACCTATGAAAAATAATAATAAATAATATTTTTCTTGATTTATCAGTGGGTAGGGTAGATAATGGAGAGGGACAGAATTTGTAATTCAAAATAAATTCAGAAAAGTCTTAAAATAAATATGTTATTAAAAATAAAGAAAGCTGTTCTTTTGGATTTTTCTGTATCATGTTTTGCAAGAAATTTCCAACGATTTACTTGATTACTTAGATTGCTTTATAATTTCCTTAGCTGTAATTAATGTAATTCTTAAATAATGACTTTTATTATCTATAAAGCATGAAAAGGGTTGCAAATCATTTTATATATGCTATCTCATTTGAGGCTTGTGACAGTGCTCTAAAGTAAGGACAATTATTATATGCATTTAAGAAATAAGAAAACCTAGACATATAGATAATAAGTGAGTTGTTCAAAATCACATACTAACAGCTGAAATGACATCTGAACTCAGATATTCCACACTCTAGGTCGACACTCTCATCACACTGCCATTTACAACTCTTACTATGGTCTGGGGAATGTGAAAGTCAACTTGCATTATTTGTAAGCTTTTAGCAAATTGCTGCCTCCCTTCCAATAAGCCATTTGTTTTTTGACCAGTAGTGACTGGAATAGGGACTAGACACAATGTGATTTCTTTGGTCTAGGGAATTTGTAGGTAAGAATATTCCCTTCATTATCTACCTTCCAGGGTTTGGGGTGAATATCAAATGAGAGAATAACTGCAAATGCGATAACAAGGGTTTAATACAAGCCTGGCAGATGGTGAGTAGTATAGAAATACGAGTTACTGTAATGGTTATTATTGTTAATGCATGTTGACATTTCCTCTGAAATTTATCATTTGAAAGCAAATAGAAAATGAGTAAGAAATAGAGCATAAATATTTCTACAAGTTCTACTGACTTTAAAATTTTCATTTATAAGTATTTATACTGTATTGTAATTTTATTATTAAGTATTTCCAAATAACATTTTAATCTAATTCTAACACATTCAGAAGTTTTATAGGCACATTGCTTTATACTTCTTGCCTAAATCACTAAGGTTAAATTGTTATTCAGAGTGATTCATTGAGTATATGACAGTGATTGAAATTGAACCCAGATTTTTCAAAGCACTAGCTTTAGTTCTCCATTCACTATGGGACACTGATCAAAATGAAATATTTTTTCCTGAAAATCATCTCATATTAAAGATACTGATTAATTATATTTGGAAAAGCATTAAATACAAACTTCAGAAAACAACAAAATAATTGCAGCTTAGGAATTTGTAAAGCAATCTAAATGATAAAGTTATATAATTGTTTAAAATTGATTATAAAAACATGATAAAGAAAAATACAAAAGAACAACTTTATTTTTAAAGTTTTATTTTATATTTTGAATATTTTGAATTCAAAATTCTCTCCCTCACTACCTCATCTTCGCTACCCTCAGTTAAGTCAAGCATAATGATATGAATTATCCATGTGAAATCATTCAATATTTTCCACAACCTAAAGCAAGAAATGAGAAAATTATGCTTCAATCTGCACTTATTTTTCCAGTAAATCCTGAAAAAAAGACCAAAGTTCAGGAAAAATTTGACCCTCCAACACAAGATTCAAGAAAAGCATTAAAAGGTAAATTAGAAAATGTAAACATTCACAAGGAATTCATTTACATAAATTGCTTACATTTTCATACAAACTCATAAGAACTTTGTCAAAATTATACTATGCCTACCATTTTTTTCATCACAAGTCCTTTGGTATTATCTTGGATCACTGTATTGATCAGAGTTGCCAAAATTTTCACAATTAATTATTGCAGCATTGCTCTTACTGTGCACATGACTTTCCAGTTCTTCTCACTTCCCATTGCATCACTTCATATATTTCATACTATGTTTTTTAATTCTTTCCTTAAAACCATGTCCCTTGTCATTTTTTTTATTGAAAATTATGTGCTGTTTATTGCCAAAAATGATTTTTTAAAAAACCTGCTCATCAATAAAGGACCCTTACTATCTGATTTGCTTTTCTGATTTGTCACCCAACCACTCTCTGATGAAGTACTTTCCTTTGGAGCCTATAGCATAAGGTCAGGGCTAATCCACCTTCATCAAGAAGACATTGAAGGATGCTTGTTTTCTTTTCTCAACTAGGAGATCAAGCTAGTTAGGAATTTAGGATTGAGAAGGCAGTGGGTCTAACTTAGAATCTGCTAAAAAATTAACGGAACACTCCAAAGCAAGCCTTGGAGAAAACACCACTCAATAAAGGTTCAAACCCCAGCAACTGAATAAGTAACTCACTGGAAGATTGGGTCTTTAATCACGAAGAAGAGAAGTTTCCCTGCTATGTTTTCCCCACTGTTGTAGAGATAATGTATTAAGGCCTAATAGAGCCTTAAGGTTTTTATAATAAGAACTTAATAGATATATCTACTCACCTCATCCTCCAAAATCTTTACTGATTCCCCGGGGGAAAAGGTTTTTTATTTTCTGTTCATATTAAAGGAACAGACAAACTCAAGGAGACCAAGATGTGGGGAGTAAAGCTTCCCACTTTTCCTTCCCATGATATCTTCATGGGCTAATTACATCCCAAACTGGCAAAAGGGTTAGAAGATGAGTTGTGCTAGCCAGAACTTTAAACAAATTTTAGTCTACTTTCTACAAGCACTCAGAAGTTCAGGCTCAAAGTCCATCCATTATCCTTGAGTCACATTTCCGATAGAAATCACTGCTCCTAGTTTATAGTCAGGACATCACTCTAGATCTCATGGGTTAGTTGGGTCTGGAGGTCACTCAACTTCTTCTTCAAACCAGACAAAGCAGAGAGGACAATGGTTTCAGGGCAGAGAGAACTACAAGATTTCACATTGTAGTAGAACCTCTCTGGTTTGCCATTGGGGTCATAGGGAGCCTGGGCTTCATCCTCATCAATCTCAGAATATTCACTCTTCAGGCTTTGGGTAGACTATGCCTCAAGGCATTATCTGGGTCATACTCAAAGGCAACTCCAGCTGTAGGGTTCCATTTGGCATGCTCCTTGCCAAAGTCCTTTTTAGTGTAGGCTCGTAGTCTCAGCTCCTGGCCCTTCTGGAGTTTGACAATGAGGATGTCATCCTGTTCCACATAGTCATTGGGGTCATTGTCTCTACTTCGGGATGTCATGGAATGACTCGGGGGGTATTAGAAATGAGAGCCCGAGATGTAACATGGCGAGTCTGGTCTTCATTACAAGAGACATCAAGTGTAAACTCTACTGAGCACTCTGGACAAAATTCTTCACATGCACAGTCCCTGGAGTATTGCAGTTTGTCTACTATGTCATCACTTGTAAGAGGGATTAATCCAAGCCTGTGGGCAATGAACTCATCATGCAGCACTGAAGAGTTGGCATCAATTTGGACCCAGTCTATGGCGATGATGGGCACCTCGGTGATGAAGACTCTGCGGATGGAGTTGGCCACCGCCAGATCCATGTTCTCGATGATGAACTTGACATTCTCGTCCGTGAGCTCGGTGTTCCGAACTGTGGGCTGGTTGGCGTAAGGCATGGCGGCGACCCCGACCACCCCGGCCTCCCCACCTTGTCATTTTTTTTTAAAAATAACACACTACTCCATCACAATCATATACTACAACTTATTCATCCATTCCTCAATTGATAGGCATCCCCTCTATTTCATTCTTTGCCATTCAAAAAATTATAAATACTTTAAACATATAGGTCCTTTTGTCTCTTACTTTGTTTTCTTTATGGTATAAACCTAGTTGTACTAGTAGCTTAAAGGGTAGGTCCAGTTTGATTGTCTTGGAGGTGAAATTCTAAATATAATTTTCCACGATATTTCAGTTTACAACTGCACCAAAAAAATTTTTAATGTACTTATTTTCCTTCATCAAGTATAATATTGCTATTTCTGGTAGATGTGAAGCAATGTGTCAGTGATATTTCAACTTAAAATGCTCTAATCAATAGCCATTTAAAACATTTTTATATACCTATAGATAGTTTTTGCTTACTTCTTTTGAAAATTACTTCTTCATATCCCTGAAACACTTAGCAATTAGGAAATGGCTCTTTTTTAAAAATAATTTATACCTATACTTTGAGAAATGAGGCCTTATTAAGAAAATTTGCATGTGGCAGCTATATGGTGCAGTGGATAAAGCACTGACCCTGGAGTCAGGAGTATCTGAGTTAAAATCCAGCTTCAATCACTTAATAATTAGCTAGCTGTGTGGCCTTGGGTTAAACCCATTTGCCTTGCAAAAAAAAAAACCTAAAAAAAAAAGAAAATTTGAGGTGAAATTTGTTCTTCATTGTCCAAGGTACTTTTCAGGAAACTTTAGCTTCCCTGATTATCTCTTTTAATTAGTTTTGTTATGTTTTTGTCAGATTTTATGCTTTTTGACTCTTCCTCTTTTTAAAATTTTTAACTAAAAAATCATATTCTGTTCTAGTCTTTTATTTTAATTCTGTTTATTTCTACATGTTTCAAGTTTCTGACTTGAAAAGACATGTTGTACTCTAATTTGTTTAGGTTTTTTTGGCAAGAAAAATGAGTTAAGTGACTTGCCCAAAATCACACAGATGCATAATTATTAAATATTTAAGGCTGAATTTGAACTCAGGTCCTCCTGACTCTAGGACCAGGTCATTATCCACTGTACCAGCTCTTGCTGCTGTATCTTGCTAGTAATATATAGAAATATTGAGGATTTATGATGGTTTATCTTCTATTCTGTGACTTTGCTAAAGTTGCTAATTGTTTCTAGTAGTTTTTTTAGATGATTTTTTAGGATTCTCTGGCTATATCATCATGTCTTCTTTCAAAGAGGGAAAGTTTTGTTTTGTCCTTCCCAATTCTAATTCCTTCAATTTTTTTTCTTCCTTTTATTGCTAACATTTGTAATACAATATTGAATAGTGGTGGTGTTAATCAGCATCCTTGTTTCACCTCTGATTTTATTGGGAATGCCTCTAACTTATCCCCATTGTATAGAATGCTTGTTGATGGTTTCAGATAGATACTGCTTATTATTCTAAGGAACAATCCATTCATTCCTACACTCTTTGGTGTTTTTATTCTGAATGGGTGCTGTATTTTGTCAAAGGCTAATTCAGCATCTATTGAGATAATTATATGATTTCTGTTGGGTTTTTTATTTATCTAGTCAAATTTATTAACAGTATTCCTAATATTGAACCGACCCTGTATTCTTGGGATGAATCCTACTTAGCTATAGTCTATTATCCTAGTGATAATTTGTTGTAATCTTTTTAAGATTTTATTTAAGATTTTTGCATCTATATTCAATCAGGGAGATAAGTCCATAATTTTCTTTCTCTGTTTTAACACTTCCTGGTATAGGTATCAGCACCATATTGGTGTCAGAGAAAGAGTTAGACAGAGTTCTGTCTTTACCTAGTTTTCCAAAGAATTTAAATGGAATTGGAACCAATTATTCCTTAAATGTTTCATAGAATTCACTTGTGAATTCATTTGGTCCTGGATAATTTTTCTGAGGGAGTTCAATAATGGTTCATTGAATTTCTTTTTCTGAGATAGGGTCATCTAGGTATTTAATTTCCTTCATTTAACCTGAGCAACTTATATTTTTTTGAAAAAATTTGTTCATTTCACTTATATTATCAAATTTATTGGCATGTAATTGAAAAATATAATTCAGAATTATTACTTTAATTTCCTCACCATTGGTGGTGAGTTCCCTTTTTCCATTTATGATGCTTGTATTAGGTTTTCTTCTTTCTTTTTTTAAGGCAAATTAACCAAAGATTTGTCAATTTTATTTTTTTCATAAACTAAGTCTTGCTTTTATTATTAGTTGAATAGTTTTCTTGCTTTCAATTATATTCATTAATCCTTTAATTTTTTTAGAATTTCTAGTTTGCTATTTAATTGGGGGGGTTAATTTGTGTTTTTTCTAAGTGTTTTTAGTTACAGGTTTAATTGCTTGATTTCAAATTTATTCATGTAAGCAGTTGAAGCTATAATAAACCCCTTAATAACTGACTTGACTGTACCCCATAAGTTTTGGTATATTGTCTCATTATTGTCATTATCTAGGATGTAATCATTATTTTTTAAGCTTTAATTTGTTGTTTGATCCACTCATTCTTTAAAATGAGGTTAGTTTCAGGGCGGCTAGGTGGCGTAGTGCATAAAGCACCAGCCTTGGAGTCAGGAGTCCCTGGGTTCCAATCCGGTCTCAGACATTTAATAATTACCTAGCTGTGTGGCCTTGGGCAAGCTACTTTACCCCACTGCCTTGCAAAAAAAAAAAAAAAAAAAAAAAAAAAACTAAAAAAAATGAGGTTAGTTTCCAATTAGTTTTAAATTTGTCTCTCCATAACTCATTATTGCACATGATTTTTATTGCATTATGAACTGAGAAGGAAGTAGTCACTTTGTAATCAAATGCCTTTCTACATTTGATCATTAGGTTTTTATGGTCTAGTACATAGTCAATTTTTGTGTAAGTGCCATGTTCTTGGAGAAAAAGTATATATTCCTTACTATCTCTATTCAATTTTCTCCAAAAGTCTATTATGTCTAGGTTTTCTAGCAATCTATTTACCTCCTTAACTTCCTTCTTATTCATTTTATGGTTAGATTTATCTAAATATGAGAGAAGGAGGTTGAGATCTCTAACCAGTAGTGTTTTGCTGTCTGTGTCTTCCTGTAATTCTTTCAGTTTCTCCTCTAAGAATCTGGATGCTATACCACTTGGTGCAGACATATTAAGTATTAAAATTGCTTCATTTTCTATGATAATTTTTAGGAGGATATAATTTTCCTTCTGAGGTCTATTTTAGGTTTGCTTTGTCTGAGATAAGGATTGTTACCCATTCCATTTTCACTTCAGCTGAAGAAAAATATATTCTGCTCCAACCTCTTACCTTGTTATTTGTTTCTCTTTGCTTCAAATGTGTTTCTTGTAATTTTAAGTTTCTGATTTTTAATACACTTTGCTATTAATGTACATTTCATCCTATTCACATTCAAAGTTATAATTACTAATGCTTCATTGCCCTCCATGTTATCTTTCCTTTGTATTTCCCCTACTTTTCTACTTCATCCATCTTCCCTAGTATTTTACATCTGAATACCAACTCCTTCAGTGTGTTCTCCACTTTATATCCCCTCCCCTATCTTTCCCCCTTTCCTTTTGCCCCTTCTTCCTTCCCTTCCTTCTGTTTCCTCTTTACCTGCCCCCCTCCTCCTTTCCCCTTTTAATATTTGAAAGGAAGGTAAGTTTCTTAAATTACCTGAGTGTGTATAGTTAATCCTTCTTTGAGCCAAATCTGATGAGAGTAAGATTCAGGCAGTTCTTATCTCCTCCCTTCCTCCGCTGTATTGCAATAGGTCCTTTGAACCTATTCATGTACTCTGATTTACCCAATCTCCACCATCCTCCCATCTCTTTTCTGTCCCGCTTTCTTAGGAGATATTGTTTTTAAATCATTCTGTCAGAGTGATGGGCAAGTTATGAGTGTCCATTACTTCTGGCTAAGTGTACTTTCTCTAATAGAGTTACAATTCTCAAGGGCTCTGAGAATCTTTCCCCCAGGTGGGGCTATAATGAGTTTCCTATTATGGGATAGCAATTGTTTTCCTTCTCCCCCCAGCATTTTTTAAGCTTTTCATGTGTCTCTTGAGTCCTCTATTTGAAGTCCAAATTTTCTATTCAGCTCTGGTCTTTTTGTTAGGAAAAGTTGGAAGTCTGTTATTTTGTTTGTTCATCTTTTTCGCAGGAAGAGAAGGCTTGGTTTTGCAGGATAGTGAATTATTGGCTGTATTCCAAGCTCCCTTGCTCTTCAGAATATCATTATCCCAGGCCCTTCAATCACTTACTGTTGATGCAGCCAAGTCCTATGTAATCTTTATTGTGGCTCCTTGGCATCGAAATTGTTTCTTTCCGGCTGTTTGCAAGATTTTTTCTTTTATCTGATAGTTGTGAAATTTGGCCAGAATGTTCCTTGGTATTTCCATTTTGGGATCCCTTTCAGGAGGGATTGATGTATTGTTTCAATAACTATTTTGCCTCTGGTTCCATTGTATCAGGGCAGGTTTTTTTTAGGTTTTTGCAAGGCAAATGGGGTTAAGTGACTTGCCCAAAGCCACACAGCTAGGTAACTTTAAGTGTCTGAGACCAGATTTGAAACCAGGTCCTCCTGACTCCAGGGCCGGTGCTTTATCCACTACGCCACCTAGCCACCCCTCAGGGCTGTTTTCTTTCAATAGATCCCAAAATATTGAATCCAGGGTTTTTTATCCTCAATGTGTTCAGTAATCCCAATGATTCTTATGTTGTCTTTCTTGGATCTATTCTCTAGGTCAATAGCTTTGCTGATGAGGTATTTAATGTTTTCTTCTATTTTTTGGATTTGTTTAACAGATTCGTGTTGTCTCATAAAGTCATTAGTTTCCACTGATTCTATTTTTATAGGAATATTTTCTTCATTTATCTTTTGCAACTCCTTTTCCAATTAATCAATTCTATTTTTGAAGGCAGTATCCTTTTGTCAATTGTATTTTCCAAGGATTTATTTTCTCCTTGTAGAATGTTAATTTCCTCTTGTATTTCTTTTCCCAGTTTTTCCAGTTAAATTTTAAACTCCTTCCGGGATCTCTTCCAAGAAGCCTTTCTGGGTTGGATACCAATTTATATTTTCCTCACAAGTTCTAGCTGTCTTTGAGGTAGGGTCTTTCTCTTTGAGGTAGCTTTCAATGGACACCCCTACTGCTGGCCTTTCTTTATTTTTCCTAATATTTTGTCTTGGGTACTGGAGGCTGGTTTACACATCTTTTGACTTCAAATCCCCAGAGTCTTAGCTCACTGGGCTTAATAACTCCATGTGGACTGGCCACTAGGGGGTTCTATAGGCTTCTCTGGAGTGTCTGTGACCTTGAATTGCAGCCCACTCCCTAGGTCTGGGGGGTGGGGGAAGAAGCAGGGTCTGGATTATCCTGTAACATTGTGTGCTGAGGCCTCAGGTTGTATAGTTAATCTCCTTATTATTCACTCAGTACTAAGAGAGATCTGCTGCCCACACTGGAGTGTATGAATATGCATGTATGTATGTGTGTATGTGTGTATGTGTGTCTGTGTGTGAGGTGGGTGTTACTGTGTTGGTTCTAGGAAAAGATCTTTTCTTCCACAGGAATGGGAGGAGGGGATTCAACTGAAAACATGGCGACTCTGCTGAAAATATGGGACTCATGGCCTTGTTCTTTCAGATCAATGGAGTTGAAAAGACTGATGTCTAGCCACTGTGCTCGAACTATCCTGCAGACTGCACTGGAACTCTTCCTCCAGTCTCGCAGGGGCTTTCCTACCTGCTCACAATCCCAAAGCCCAGGTGTCACCCCACCACCTTACTCTCACTCTCTGCTCTCTGCCCCAACACACCCATGTTATCTTGCGGCTACATGTTCTTTGCTCTTCTCCAGATTTTGTGGATCTGAATTTTGTTAAGAGGCTTGTTTCATATTAGTTCTAAGGGGGAGCCAGGAGACCTTAGCACAAAGCCTGGACTCCTCTCTGCTACCTTGGCTGGAAGTTCTCTAAATAACCTAATTTTAAAGGAGTGGATCAAAAAGCAAATAATCAAAACGATAATTTCATCCAACACAATGACAGCAATGAGATAGCATTCCAAACTTGTTGTATAAGTACAATTGTACAAAGCAATTATTAGGGAAACTTTTATATCACTAAGTACTAATATGAAGACAATAGTGAAAAAAAATCAAAGAATTGGGCATCCAAATAAAAATTTAGAAAAAAGAACAGATTAAAAACCACAATTAAATGCCAAATTGCAAATTTTGAAAATCAAAGTAGAGAATTAATAAAATTGAAAGTAAGAAAACTATTTAAGTAATAAAGAAATCTTAGTTGGCTTTATACAAAAAGCTATAAAAGAGGTACTATTTGTTTTATTTGATTTAAAACAAAAGAAAAAGAAATAACCAGCATCAAGAATGAAGAAATGACATACCAAAAATGACTAATCTATAAACATATGTTTATCAAAAACTATGAATGTACAATGTTAACTTAACACTTCACCACTGAGGGGAGGGTGTTAAGAAGGGAGAGTGGAAGTACATTTTGTAATTTAAAAGTATACAAATGGTAAGGGATGAATGATGAATAAATTTTCATAACATGTATTTGGAAAAATAAAGCATCAATTTTTTTTAAAAGTGTAAAAAGGTGATGGGATAGCTAGTTGGCACAGTGAATATGGCCCAGCCTGGAGTTAGGCAGATCTGAGTTCAAATCTGAACTCAGACATGTAATAATGGCTTAGCTGTATTAATTCCATTGCCTTACCAAAAAATAAGAATGAAAAGATGAATTTGCTATAAATGACTATGAAATTAAATAAGTAATTATAACCTACTTTACTCAAAGGTATGCTAATAAATCTGGATGTCTAAATGAAATGGATGAATAATTATGAAAATTTAAATTGTCCAAAGGAAAAAAAGGAAATAAAATACTTAAATAACCCCATCTCAGAAAACAAGAAACTGAATAATCAATCAATGAATTCTTTAAAAAATTCTCCAGGACCAGATGGATTTATAAGCATATAAAGAATGATTAATTCCATTTCTATAAAAAAATATCTGGAAAAATAGGCAATGAAAGAGTTTTACATAGTCCCTTTTATGACAGCAATATCGTGATGAATTTTAAAGAATATATTCACAAAGATATTACAGCCAATCATCACTACAATAATACATTATGCAGAGTGGTTTCAATATTAAGAAATCAGCATAATGGACCATATTTATAAGCAAAACTTAAAAAAATGTATATGATTATCTCACTAAAAATAGTTTTAGGGAAATACAGCATCTTCCTATTAAAAACACCAGAGAGAGAGAGAGAGAAGGAATAAATGCAGTTTTCCTTAAAATGATAAGCAATATCTGTCTAAAACCTTCAGTAAGTATTATGTATAATGGGGACAAACTAGAAGAAATACATACAAGATCAGAGATGAAACAAATATGACTATTATCACCAATATTATTCAATATTGCTTTAGAAATATTAGCTTTATCAATGAGAAGAAAAAGAAATTGAAGTAATTAGAACAGGCATTAAGGAAAAATAACACTACAGATGATAAAATGGTATTTTAAGAGAATCCTATAACATCAAAATTAAATTAAAAATATTTCTGAACAAATAAAGCCAAATACAACCAAGATTAAATGGAATGCAAAAAGGCAGGAAGCAATTTTCTATTAAGGGGATCATGTTGAAAATATATAGAGAACTAAGTCAAATTTATAAGAATGTAAGTTACTTCATAGTTAAAAATTTTTTAAAAATTGAAGGAAATACAGTAAATCCACATTAATCATCATTTTATATATTACCATAAAAGCACTGAAGCAAGAGGTGGAAATTTCATGTAAAGGAACTGTAAACCATATAAAATATTGCAGTCTTCTTGCCAAGACAAACACGGGAAGTATATGAACACAATTTCAAAACACTGTTCACAGAAATAAAATTAGATCTAAATAATTGGAAAAATTTCAATTGATCAAGGGTCGGCTGAGATTATATGATAAAAATGGCAATTCTAACAAGTTTAAATTACCTATTCAGTGACATAACAACCAAATTAATGATATAATATTTTACAGAGTTAGAAAAATAATTGCAAAATTCATCTGGAGGAAAAATAGGTCAAGAATATCAAGGGAATTAATTTTAGCAAATGCAAAGGGAGGTTCCCTAGCCATACCAGCTCTAACATTATATTATAAACAGCAGTGATCATGGATAAGAAATTGATTGTTGGAGCAGAGTTATAGATTAACCATAAAAGAAACAATGGTAAATGATTTTAGTTATCTACTCTTTAATAAACTCAAGACTCTAGCTTCTAGGCTAATAACTCGTTATTGGACAAAATTACTGGTAAAACTGGAAGATAGTATGATAGAAACAAGTCTGTGTCTTACACACTATACAAAGACAAGGTAAAAAATGAGTATAGGATTTACATGTAAATTGTGATACTACAAGCCACTTAGAAGAATAAGGAATAATTCATTTTTTAAATGCATGAAGATGGAAGGAGTTTATGATGAAATGAGATTGAGAACATTATAAAATGCAAAATGGATTTTAAAATTACATTAATCTAAAAAGATTTTGCACAAATAAAATCTATGCCACCAAGATTAAAAGGGCTACCTTTTATGACAAAGGACTTTAAAAAATATAGAGTGAAAACTAAGTCAAATTTATAAGAATATAAGTCATTGCTCAATTGATAATAGGTCAAAGAATATGAACAGACAGTTTTCAGACAAAGAAATTAAAGATAGCTATAGTTATACGTAAAAATACTCTATATCATCTTTTGATTGGAGAAATGTAGATGAAAACAATTCTGAGTTCCCACTTCACACCTATGAGATTGGCCAATGTGACATAAAAGAAAATGATCAATGTTGGGGGGGATATGGGATAACATAAACACTAATTCACTATTGGTGGAACTCTAAATTGATCCAACCATTCTGAATAGCATTATCAATAATATGTCTAAATCCCAAAGAGAATATAAAAAGGGGAAAAGATCCATATGCTCTTTTTCTTTGATAAAGAATTAGAAATTGAGGAGATTCCCATCAGATGGGTAATGGTTGAACAAATTATGGTGTATATGATTGTTATGGAATACTATCCTTATTTAAAAAATCATGTGTGGCTGGACTTCAGAAAAGCTTGAAAAGACTTATATGAATTGATGATATGTCAAATGAACAGAACCAGGAGAACATAGTGCACAATAACAGCAACAATTTGTCATAATTGACTATAATACTCTTACCTTTCCTCAACAGTATAATTATGAAAGATAATTCTAAAAGACTTTTGATGGAAAATATCATTCACAGCCAGAGAAAGAATTATGGGTTCTAAATATAGACTGAACCATACTCTTTTCTTTTTTAAAAAATTTGTTTTATCCTTTATGATTTTTCTTTATCATGATTTTTCTCTTTTTTTTCTGATTCTTCTTTCAGAACATGACATATGGAAATATTTTCAACATATTTATATATCTATAGCCTATATCGGATTTCTTGCTTTTAAGAGGAGGGAGGAGGGAAGCAAGAGAGGGAAATAAATGTGACTCCAACTTCTAAAAAATGCTCAAGACTATCTTTGTATGTAATTGAAAAAAATAAATGAAATAATCTTTTCTTTAGAAAAGAAGAAAATCAGTTGTGAAAAAGTAATTGATTGGTATCAGTAATCATTTAAAACCATTTTCAGTTTAGTAGTGTCATCTGAATATGAATTATACATCATAAAACTATGAATTTTTGCATATAATTTTATTTTGTTCTCAAATGTTTTATAATAATTTATACTATAAATTATTCATATGATTCCTTAAAATAGATTTTTAAGCAATGTGGCAGAATATAAAAGATTCATTTTTTTTGGTAAAAAAATATCTCCTTTTTTTAATTCTGGAAGACATATATCTAAAATAGCAAATTTAATCTTCAATATATTACACACACATTCATATATAGTATACATACACATATAAATAATTTACTGAGAACATGTGTATTTGAATGCTTACAGTGAATCATGGAAAATAATTCATAATCCTTGTAGAGTTAGATTATTTCAAGAAGTATTCAAACTCTGTACTATTTAACAGGAAATTCATCTTCCTTTTCCTAGCCAACCACATAAACAGATGAGTCTTGCCAGATAACAGTTAAACTAAGAAACAAATTGAATAAATAATCATTAATAAAATAATGTAATTACAAGGTAGGGAGAACATTAGGAGAGACATTTGGAGAAACCTTGGCCCACCATGAAAAATCTCTCTGGAATACCAATCTTGTGGATCGTGTTACTCAAATATCAATATTATCCACAAGTAAATATTGACTTGGAGAGAAAAACAGGCATGGCACCTAATTCTTAACACTCAATCTGCTTTTTGAAATTATTTGACAAAAAAATTGGATATAATTTCATCATAAAAACCAAAGCACTGCTCAGTAAACAACACTTGTAGTTTTATTGGCCATAAACAAAAAAACATTATTTATTTTAGAGATTTGTGAAGCTAGAAAACTTGGAAAATTTAACTTGGAAATTATACACTTTCCTTTTTTTCTTATAAGCTTTCCAATGAGCTTGTTTGTGTGTATAAATGCCATCTTTTACTTTGTGTGTGTGTGTGTGTGTGTATTTATATATTTGCACATACACATAATTCACTAATTTAGTTTTGGTTTCAAATATGTTGTGTCAGTTTACTCAAGTGGAACTTAAAACATCTGAGTTTTTCATCAAAAATTTTCTGAGAAACTATAAATTGTGTTTGATAGTTTACTTGATTTAATTTTTTTGATATTTTCCTTCATATAGTGCTGATTCAGTTGATCATCTCACTGTTAGGCCAAAGTCAAATTTTTAGATAAAGATTACTTGTAAATTGAATATTTTTTAAAGTCCTTTGTATATGCACAAGTGAAAAAGAAAATGAGTTAATCATGCAGTGAGGGAAGGGGACAAACTTAATCATTTCTGTCATTGTAATTCAAAAGAAAATAATGAATGTCCCTAACATTTTAGTTGGATTAGTTATGAGCAATAAAGCAAAAGAGTCATTTAAAACTAGTATGTATATATGTATTATACAATTCTACCTTTTGTCAGTAAAAACTCTATGCAAAACATTACAAATTTAAATATAAAACTATTCAGTGGCATAACTGATCAAAGATAATATATGATTGAAAAAATTTTATCTTAGAATTGAAAACAATTTAAAAAATCAGAGCTGAGAAAAAGGACAGCATATAGTGAAGTGTCTCATGCAATTCATTTCAATTGAACAATGATTTACTTATCTGTAGTTAAACATCCTGGAAGCAAAGGTAAAATCAGACAATATCTGACCTCAATGATTTTCAAAAACTAATAAGAGATTTATAAATGTAGCCCACATTCTCCAGTGAGATGTCAGAGATACTGGATCTGAAATTCAGATATAATCAATCCTGTCATAAAATAATATTTTATAGCTATTCAGTAATTCCAACAGTATCTGATGTTTTGTGAATCCATTTGAGGTGTTCTTGGCAAAGATGGTGAAGTGCTTTGACATTTCATTCTCCAATTAATTTTTAAAATAAGGAAATTGAGGTAAATAAGGTTGTGCAACTTGCAGAATCACAGAACTAGGAATTGTACAAGGCCACATTTTATCTCAGGAAGATGTGTCTTTCTGATTTCAGATGGGTTGCTCTATCCACTGTACTACCTGCTACCCATAAAATGATATACATGTTCACAAAAATGAATGAGCTTATCAAAATTTTGTATCAATGAAAATCACATGATTCATTGGTTGGTTCTTGTCCTTTGTCATTGAAGAAGAAGAAAATGACATCACTGTGTTTGAGACAAATGACAGTGTGACCTACTGTGGTTGATCAGACCAATACACCTTGGAATACTATACTACAGGTTGGGAACAAATAGTTCACGTGAGCACCTGGGGCAGGGACTCCAAAATTATATATTTCATGTTTCCTTTGAGATGCTTCGATTCTGCCTTACTCATAGAATGCAGCCCCCTCACTGGTGAGGTGGTCCTTTGTCAGTGTCTCCTATGCTGTACAATCAATTCTAAAGTTTTCTTCAATGAGACCTTCATGGTGTCTTGGTATCACTTCTTCTGACCCACTTGTGAATGTTGGCTCTATAAAATAATTTACTTGGCAAATATACATCTGGCATTCTAAGATGTCCAGTGCGTTATTGTTGCACTCTTTGGAGTAATGTTGGAAAGTTAGACGGTTTAACTCAAGAAAGGACCTGTTTCTGCTCCCTTCTCCTGCCAGATGATCTTCAGAATCTTCCTAAGACAATTTAAAAGGAAGTTATTCAGTTTCCTGACTTGGACCTGGTAGACAGCCCAGGTTTCACAGGAATGCAACAATGAGGTCAGCACAACAACTCTGTAGACTTTCAATTTGGAAGTCAATCTAAGAGCTCTTCTCTCTGATACTTTCTTTCTGAGTCTCACAAATACTGAGCTGACTCTGGCATTGCCAGTGTCAACATCAATGTCAATGTGAAACTTCCTTGGAAAGGACACCACCAAGGTAAGTGAACTTGTCCACAGTATTGAAAACTTCTTCATTTGCTGTAATTGATGGCATAAGGATGGCAGAGGCTGCAATGAGTGCCCAGTATCTGCAAACAGAAGGTCATGAATCATCACTCCCTCCACTTTGGTCTTGACTTGCAGTCTTTTCAAGTTAAAGAATTTGGGGCTCCTGGGATGGAGCCAAGGTGACAACATGAAATTCACATGCTCCTGGAACTTTTCCCTACCAACGATAAATGTAGTCTTTACTCTGAAATTCACTGTACAGATCTCGCCAATAAAAATAGAATATTCAAAGAAGTTTTCAACTATGGGCATCATGGAGGATCTTCAGTGAAGGTCTCTCTTTGGGGGGGGGGAGTAAAATACAGAAGGCAGGAGAGAGGGGAAAGCCAGCAGGAGGCTTTTAACCACAGTCCAATCCAGGTCCTGACAACAGCAGAGGCCCCAGCTGCTAGATACCAAGCCAGAAGAAAGGAGCCCAAACCCCAAATAAAGTCTAAACCTGAGAACACTGGGATAAAAGACAGGGTCAGGAACAAACAAATTTTAAGTCAGAACCTGGACATAAAGGGGAGGGTGGGAAATCTCTGCAAAGACAAGGCCTCAACTGCATAGACAACATCTTAGCCAATGACAAACAAAGGAACAGACCCAAGCTCCATCAAAAAAAAAAGTTTGGATCTATTCTCCCTATATCCCTGGACAGAGCAAAAATAAAAAAGATAAGAGAAAAGCTCAAAGAGTGCTCACAATACAAATGTCTTTATAGTCTAAGATGATAACAATGTCATGTCTGAAGAGGAAAGCAGTGAAAAATCACTCACAGGCGAAGTATCAAAACAATTTATAAATTGGACTCAAATATAAAAGTACATCAAAGAACTTTAAAAATAATTTTAAAACCAAAGAAGAGAGGAAAAAGAAAAAGAAAAAAACGGAAGTCCTGCAGGAAAATCATGAAAAATTGACCAAAGAAATCAACTCCATTAAAAGTAAAAATAGCCAAATAGCCAACTGTAAAAGGAAACACTTAAGCTAACTGAAGAAATTAGATGTGATCAAATAGAAACCAATGAATCTACAATACTACAAGACTTCATCAAACAAAATAAAAAGTCTGAAAAAATTGAAAAAAAAAATGTAAAACACCTTTTAGGGAAAATGAAAAACCTGGAAAATAGATACAATTGAGACAATCTAAGAATCATCAGACTATCAGAAAACCTAGATCAGAAAAAAAGAACCTGTAAAACATCATGCAAGAAATTAATTAAGGAAAAACTATCCAAATCTACTAGAACAAGATAACAAAATAACGATTGAAAGAATTCATAGAATCCCTCCAGAAAGAGATTCCAGGATAAAAATACCATAATCAAATTCCAGACCTCTCAAATAAGGGAGAGAATATTGTAAACAGCAAAAAGAAAACTTCAAATACAAAGGAAACACAATCAGACTCACACAGGACCTATCAGCCTCAACATTGAAGGAACAAAAGACCTAGAATACCATATATCAGAGGGCAAAGGATCTGGGATTAGAACCCAGAAATTACTACCCTGAAAAATTTACTGTATATTGTCAGGGGGAAAAGATGGATGTTCAATTCACTAGAGGAATTCCAGAATTTCCTGACATAATGACCAAACTGAAAAGAGAATTCAATTGCCAAAGACACAACTCGAGAGTTGCATTAAAAATGTAAATGAAAAGGGGAAGGAAAAACCATAACAAAGCAAAGCAAAACAAATGTTTTCCAAGACCATTAAATTGTAAATAACCCCAAAAGTGAAGATATGACACTTATAATTCTTTTGAACATTATTTCTCTTGGGATAATTAAAAAGTAGAATATAATTGAAAAGAAAGGACCTAAAGAATATGGGTATAGTTGGGTCTCATCTCTTCACTGAAAAGGACCAAGATAACATCATTTTGTTTGAGACAAAAAAAAAAAATCCTGAAAAAAGCAGGGTTGTTAACTTTAAACTTAATTGTCTCATTATCCTTTGACCCACTTTAATGCTACTGTGCTTAGCACCTTTCCTAAGGAGGGCATCATAAACTGGGAGGACCTACATCAGTATTTCTGTAAATTACAATCATTTGTAAGGGTTTTTTCCCTGTGTGTTTTGTTTTGTTTTGTTTTGTTTTCTTCCTCTGGTTGGGGATAATATAGTCCATAACTAGTCATATACAGTTCTTCTTGCTCTCTGGTCTGCCGAGAGGAGTTCCTTCCATCAAGGTTGTTCATTTCAGAATGCTGTTGATGTGTACATTGTTCTCTTGGTTCTACTCCCTTCACTCAGCATCAGATCCCATAAACCATTCCATGCTTCTCTAGAGTCTAACCATTTATGCTTTCTTTATAGAACAATAGTATTCCAATTTACAATCATTTGCAAAGTTCTCAGGTGAGACCTCCAGAACCTCCCAGTACTTGGAGTCCTTTAAGATTCTTGCAGTTTATTAGATGAGGGTTTGACTTAACCCATGCTTCACTTAAGAAGGAGGTTAAGTACCCTGGGTGTTGGTCAGGGAGGCAAAATGTGTAAGAAAATAGGCCTCACTTCATTTAACAAGGGATTAAGTACCCTGACCCTAGTTGGGGAGGGGGAGAGGGGTAAAGTGTAAGAGAAAATAGGTCTGGTGGGGGAGCACAAATAATTCAAGAAATTATATGGCTTTGGATGATACTTTGGCTCATGAGAAGGACTGTGTGTACTTGAAAGATACTTGAGAAGGGGCTAAGGTAAAAAAATGATTATAATGAAAATCTGATGTGACTTGAGTCAGTGCTGCTTATCAAGCAATCAAGAAAACAATCTATAATACCCTGATAACAATATAAGCTTATCAAGCAATCAAATGATCAAACTGTTATTGATGATACCTGATTAATAGTACTAGAGCATATAAATAACAACAAGGGAAGAGGCACAAAGATTTATAATTTTAGAGGGAAAGAAGGGAGAAAGTGAATGTTGAGTAAATTCCATTCAAAATATTTAGTCCAGAGAGGTAATTAGATGAATTCCCAATTGGATTTGAAAATCTACCCTAATCTACAGGGAAAGGGGGACTGGGAAAGGGAAAGAGAAGGGAAGAAGGGAGTGAGAAAAGGGAAGGCAAAGGTATAAGTGAAAATAAACTAAAAGATAAATTTTGAAAAGAAAAATAAAAAGGGCAAAGGCAGTAAATTTTTGATGAGGAGGAAACAGAGAAAAGGAAAGAGAAAAAATATAAATGGAAAAAGATATCATGGAGGGTATTAGTAATCTTAACTGTAAATGTGAATGGGATGAACTGTCCCATAAACAGAAGTGGACAGCAGAATGGATTAAAAGCCAGAATCCTACAATATGTTGTTTACAAGAAGCACATTTGAAGCACAGAGACAGAGACAGGGTAAAATTAAAAGGATAGAATACAATATGTTATGCCTCAGCTGAAGTAAAAAAATCAGGGATAGTGATCCTAGTCTCAGATAAAGTAAAAGCAAAAATGAATGAGGAAGGAAGCTAAAACTTCTTAAGAGGAACCATTTACAATGAAGCTATATCATTACTACACATGTATGCACATAGTTGTATAGCATACAGTTTCCTAGAGGAAAAGCTGAGTGAGTTACAAGGAAGCATAGACAGCAAAACTTTAATAATGGGATATCTCAGCTCCCTCTCTCAGATCTAGGTAAATCTAGCAACAAAATAAAATGGAAGAAAGGTGAATGAAATCTTAGAAAACATAGATATGATAGACCTCTTGAGAAAAATGAATTGGGATAGCAAAGAATATACATTTTTCTTGGCAGTACATGGCACATACACCAAAACTGACCATGATCTAGGGCATAAAAATCTGATAATCAAAAGGGGAAAGGCATAAATAATAAATATACACTTCTCAGATGATGATGCAATAAAAATTACATGTAACAAAGCTAATTAGAAATTAAAAAATTTTATCTTAAATAATGGGTGGATCAAATAGCAAATAATAGAAATAATCAATAATTATATCCAAGAAAATAATAATAATGACACATTATATCAAAATTAATGGGATGCAGACAAGGAAGTTTTGAGGGGAATCTTTATACTACTAAATGTTAATATGAATAAAATAGAGAAAGATAACAAGGAATTGTGTATGCAACTAAAAAAGTGAGCAAAAAGGAGAAATTAAACAGCCCCAATTAAATAGCAAATTTCTCAGATAACTTGAGTGAAATGGATATTTAGAAAAATGCAAACTGCCCAGATTAGCAGATCAATTAAATTATTTAATTTCAGAAAAAAAAAAGAAATTGAGGAAACCATCAATAAGCTCCCTAAGAAAAAGTCTTCAAGTAAAGATGGAATTACAAGTGAATTCTACTAAATATTTAAGGAATGATTAATTTCTATTCTACATAAACTATTTAAAAAATAGGAGAGGAAGGAGTTCTGCCAATCTGTTTTTATGACACCAACCTGCTGCTGATAATTAACCAGAAAGAACCAAAATAACAAAGAAAATTATAGATTAATCTCCCTAATGAATATTGTTGCAAAAAGTATAAATAAAATTATAACAATGAGACTGCAGCAAATTATTATTAGAATAATATACCGTGATCAGGTAGGATTTATGCCAGGTAGGCAGGGATTGATTGTTCAACATTAGGAAAACACTCAACATAATTGAACATATCAGTAGCAAAACCAACAGAAATCATATGATTATCTCCACAGTTGCTGAAAAAGCCTTTGATAAAATACAACATCCATTCCTATTAAAACCACTGGAGGGGGCGGCTAGGTGGCATAGTGGATAAAGCACCGGCCTTGGAGTCAGGACTACTTGGGTACAAATCTGGTCTCAGACACTTAATAATTACCTAGCTGTGTGGCTTTGGGCTAGCCACTTAATCCGGTTTGCCTTGCAAAAAAACCTTTAAAAAAACATTGGAAAGTTTACGAGTAAATGGTGTTTTTCTTAAAATTATAAATTGTATCTATCTAAAATGACCAAAGACTAATATATGTAATGGGAATAAACTTTAAGCATTTCTAATAAAATCAGGGGTGAAAGAAGTAAGCCAATTATCACCATTACTATTCAATTTAGTATAAGAAATCCTAGCTATAGTAATAAGAGAAAAAGAAATTTAAGAAATCAGAATTGGCCATGAGGAAGCCAAGTAAAGGAAGGTAGTCTAGTTCTCATAGATCTAAAACTATACCATAAAGCAACAGTCATCAAAACTACCTGGTACTTGGGGAGGCTAGGTGGCACAGTGGATAAAGCACCGGCCCTGGAGTCAGGAGGACCTGGGTTCAAATATGACCTCAGACATTTAGTAATTACCTAGCTGTGTGGCCTTGGGCAAGCCACTTAACTTTGTTTGCCTTGCAAAAACCTGAAAAAAAAACTACCTGGTACCAGTTAAAAAATAGAATAATAGAACCATTGATTAAGCTAGGTCAAAAAAAACTGTAGGAAATGACTACAGCAATCTATTATTTGACAATCCCAAATACATCAATTCTGGGATAAGAATGAACTATTTGACAAAAATCATTGGGAAAACTGGAAAATATTAGGGCAAAAATTAGATATAGATCCACATCTCATGCTTTATACCAATAGAAAGGTAAAATGTGTACAGGATTAGACATAAAGAATGAGAATTTAGATAAATTAAAAGAGCAAGAAGTAATCTATTTTATTTATGGAAAGAGGATAAATTTATGAATAAACAAGTTTTAGGGTATATTATAAACTCCAAAATGAATGCTTTTGACTTTATTAAATTAAAAAGTTTTCATATTGATAAAATCAATGCTGCCAAAATTGGAAAGAAAGTAGAAAACTGGGAAACAATCACCATATGTAGGAGTTCTGATAATGGTCTTATTTCTAAAATACATAGAGAATTAAATCAAATTAATAAGGTCACAGATAATTCCCCAACTGTTAAATGGTCAAAGGATATGAACAATTTTCAAATGAAGAAATTAAAGTGATATATATGTATATGTATATTATATATACATATATAAATATTAAAAATGCTCCAAATCTTTATTGATTTGAGAAGTGCAAATTAAAACACCAATGCTGTATCACCTCATACCTTTAAGACTGGCTAAGATGATAAAAAGGGAAAATGATGATTCTGTATACTGAAAATAATGAATCTGCTAAACATGTTTGTCAAAATATGTATGTACAACTCTAACCTGACTGTTTGTGTCTGATGGGAGGGGTTTGGGAAGGAAGGGTGGAAGGACATTTTGTTTTTCTGGGTTTTTTTTTTTTTAGATTTTTCAAGACAATGGGGTTAAGTGGCTTGCTCAAAGCCACACAGCTAGGTAATTATTAAGTGTCTGAGGCCAGATTTGAGCTCAGGTACTCCTGACTCCAGGGCCAGTGCTCTATCCACTGTTCCACCTAGCCACCCAGAAGGACATTTTCTATTTATATATAAATATATTTGAAAATAAATTTTAAAACATTTAATGAATTTGTCATCTGTGTGGTAGCTGATCTTCAGGCTATATTTATTTTAAAAATCAAGTAAAAAATTAGTGAAAAAAATGAGAGGAGTGCAAGAGACAATCAAAAGTTTGGAAAAGGAAATGCAAGAATTGACGGAAGAAAATATCTTTAAAAGTAGATTTGATCAAGTTGAGGGGATACATATGCTATACAAAATTGTGTAAGGAGAAGCTAATGACACTCTGAAACATCAAGATTTAGTTAAAGGAAATTAATAAAATGAAAAAAAAGGGAAAACTCAAATTACCTCATTGGAATGATAGATCCAGGAGTGATAATTTAAGAATTACTGGACTGCCTGAAAGCCCAGCAACATCTTTCAAGAAAGTATCAAGGAAAACTGCTCTGATACCTGAGTAGCAGACAGCAAAATAGTCATTGAATGAAACAAGCAGCCATCACTATCTGAAAGACATACCAAAATTAAAACTGCAAGGATTACAGTAGAGCTATAAGGTTGAGTACAAAATATTGAAAATAGAAAGAAACAATAAAAATACCAAGGAGCTACAGGGACTTGGCAGTTACAATATGAAAGGATCAGAGATCCTGGAATATGACAATCTGGATAACAAAAAAAATGTTTAGGTTAAAAGCAATAATCAATTGGCCATCAAAATTCAACATACTTTTTCGGATAGAAGAATGACATTCAATGAAATTGGTGACTTTCAATCTTTCCTTAGGAAAAGACCAGAGTTAAACAGAAAATTCAATTCTCAAATACAAAATTCACAACATTCGTAAAAAGGTATACATAAAAGAAAAAAAATATATCATTCAATAAGATCAAACAGTTTCCATCACGAAACTAGAAGTTTGTACTTTTATTTCTTGAGAATAGTATCTCTTTTAGAAGAATTATAGTTATAGTATGTGGATATAAGTTGATTTTTATGTGATAATATAAAAATAGGACATGAAAAATGCACTGGGAAAGGAGAAAAATGACATATTAGAATAGTTTGCATCATAGGAAGAGGTACAGAATAGGAAAAATTCTACCATATGAAGAGATGCAAAGGAACTATTGCAGTAGAGGGAAAGAAGAGAGGGGATGAGAATTACTTGACTTACTCTCACTAGATTTGACTTAAATATGGAATAATAAATGCACTCAGTGCAGTGTAGAAATTTATCTTATACCACAGGCAATTAGAAGGAGGAAAAAGGAAAAAAGGAAAAGAAGGACTGAAAAAAGAGAGTGCAGATTGAAGAAAATGGTGGTCAGGAATAAAACACTGCTGAGTTGGGATAGAGTGAAAGAGAGAAACCTTCAAATGGGGTGGGGAATAGGATGGAGGCAAACACAGTTAGCAATCATAACAATTGAATGTGAAAATAATGAACTCTCCCCAAAAATGGGAGAAGATGGTAGAGTGGATTAAAAACTATGATATTTACCAGAAATATTTGATGAAAAATATAAACAAAGTGAAGACAAAGGCTAGAGTAGAATATGAGTAACTGAAGTTTAAATAAAAACTAGCAATCCTGATATTAGAAAAAGCAAAAGAAATAATAAATCTAATAAAAAGGGATAAGACGCTACACTGTGCAAAACGATTCCAAAAATTATATCCAAATTACATTCCAAAAAAGTAATATCAATACTAAACATATCCACAAATTATATAGCTTTCAAATTCTTATAGAAGTTGAATGAATTAAAAGAAGACATAGACAGTAAAACTATAGTTTGCTATGGAGGATCTCAATCTCCCTCCATCAGAATTAGATAAATATAACAACAATTTTTGTTAAAAAAAAAGAAAGAAGTTAACAATATGAATAGAATTTTTGAAAAAAATAGATATGACAGATACTTGGAGAAAATTGAATGGGAATAGAAAAGAATATATCATTTTCCCCAGAGGTACAATGCACCAACACAAAAAACTGACCTGCTCCTAGGCCATTAAACCTCACAATCAAATGCAGAAAAGTCAAAAATATTAAATGAATTCATTTCATATTATAATATAATAAGAACTATTGTCATTGAATGGCCATGGATTGTAGACTAATTTTAATTGGAAACTAAATAAGCTAATTTTAAAGAATGAGTGATTAAAAAAAACAAATCATAGAAAATAGCAATAATTTCATCCAAGAAAATTATAATAATGAAACAGCTGACCAAAACTTATGATGTACTGCCAATGCAGTTATTATAGGAAAATTTATATCTCGAAATTCATTCTAGAAAACATACACACAAAGAAAATCAATGAATTGGACATTCAAGTAAAAAATACTTAAAAATGAATAATAACACCCAATTAGAAATTTTGAAAATCAAAATAAAGCTATTTGACAAGGAAATAAAATTGATACAGGGGCAACTAGGTGGAACAGTGGATAGAGCACTGGCTTTGGAATCATGAGCACCTGAGTTCAAATCGAACCTCAGACATTTAATAATTACCTAGCTGTGTGATCATGGGCAAGTCACTTAACACCACTGCCTTGCAAAAAAAAAATTAAATAAAATTAACACTTGTTTTTATTATAAATAAATAACAAATAAAGCTTTGGTTGAATTGATTAATAAAAAAGAAAACTGGGGCATTTAGGTTGCCCAGTGGATAGAGCACCAGCCCTGGAGTCAGGAAGACCTGTGTTAAAATCTGGCCTCAGACACTTAATAATTACCTAATTGTGTGGCCTTGGGTAAGCCACTTAACTCCATTTGACTTGCAAAAAAGGTAAAAAAAAAAAGAAAAAGAAAAAGGGAAATGAAAAAAGAAAAAATAATTACTAATAAAAAAGAAAGTCTTGAACAAACCAATTTTGAGGAGGAAATTGAAGTAATAATTCAGAGCAACGCTGTCTAACTGTATGTCAACAAATCTGACAATATAAATGAAATGGATTAATAGTTACAAAAATATAAACTGCTCAGATTAACAGAAAAGGAAATAAAATACTTAGAAATTCCATTGCAGAAGAGGAAATTAAGTCATCAATAAACTCCCAGATGGGTTTATAAGTGAATTGTACAAAATATTTCTTTTCATATTTCATGCTCATTTTTTTTTATTTTTATAGCTTTTTAATTTTTTTTATTTTTAAGGTTCTAGATTTATTTTATGTTATTACAATAATTTTATTATAAGAGTAAACATAAAGCCCCCCTCCCCCTCCCATGAAGATGAGAAACCTCAATAATAGTGAGAGAGAAAAAAATGTACTTCACTCTGTATTCAGATTCCAATGGCTCTCTCTCGTGAGAGTTGGTTCCTTTATCATAAGTCCACCAGAGAAGTTGCTTCAATATTTTTCCCTTAGTTGCTGTTACTAGCTGTATCTCCTTCTACTCTATTCCTGCCCACTCTGATTTATTCTATTCTCTTTCCTTTCATCCTAGCCCTTTCCAAAAGTGTGGTGTAACTGAGTACCCACTCCCTCAATCTTCCCCCTCTTTTATCACCTATTGCCCACTCCCCTTCCCCCCATTCCTCCTTATACCATTCCCTTCTTCTCATTTTTCTCTAGGGTAAGGTAGATTTCCATATCCTATTAAGAATATATGTTATTTCCTCTCTGAACCTTTTCTGATGAGAATGAAGGCTAACTCATTTCCCCCTTGCCTTCCCCCATTTCGTTCCATAGAAAAAAAACTTTTTCTTGATTCTTATGTGAAATTTCTTATCTTCTTCTTTATGTCATTTATCTTCCTCCCAGTACTTTCCTTTATCACCCATTGACTCCATCCTTTGACTATATTATGTCATTATTTTCTGCTTCTTCCTGTGCCCTGTCTATATATGCTCCTTCTAACAGCTCTTATAAATGAGAAAATTCACATGAGTTATCTTCCCATGCAGGAATACGAACAGTTCAATATGATTAAGTTCCTCAGAGTTAGTCCTTTTCATCCACCCCCTGTATGGTTCAGCAGATCAAACTGTCCGTTCAGCTCCGGTTATTTCAATAGGAAAGTTTGAAAGTCCCCTGTTTCATTGAAAGTCCATCTTTTCCCCTGAAAGAGCATGTTCACCTTTGCTGGGTAGTTGATTCTCAGTTGTGAAACAAGATCTTTTGCCTTCTACGAGCACCTAATATAGATGCTGCCAGATCCTGTGTAATCCTGACTATGGAGCCTCAGTAGTTGAACTGTTTGTTTCTGGCAGCTTTTAGAATTTGCTCTTTGATTTGGGAGTTTGGGAATTTGGCTATAATATTCTTGGAGTTTTGCTTTTGGGATTTCTTTCAGGAGATGAACAGTGAATTCCTTCACTTTCTATTTTACCCTCTGCTTCTAGGATCTCAGGGAAATTTTGTTTTATAATTTCTTGAAAAATGAAGTCTAGGCTCTTTTACTGACTTTTACTGACGTTCAGGGAGCCCAAAAAATTTTAAGTTATAAATTCTGGATCTGTTTTCAAGGTCAGTTGTATTTACAATGAGATATTTCACATTTTCTTCTAATTTTTGGCATTTTTGAAAGAGTTTTATTTCTTCCTGATTTCTTGCAAAGTCATCAGTTTCCTCTAGTTCCATTCTGAGTTATTTTTTCCGAGAGCTTTTTTACCTCCTTTTCCACCAGTCCAATTTTGCTTTTTAAGGCATTCTTCTCCTCTTTTTCCTTTTGTTTTGCTTTTCCCCTTAGGCCTAATCTCGTTTGTAAAATATTATTTTCCTAAGTATTTTTTTTGTATTTCTTTAACAAAGCTGTTGATGTTTTCATGATTTTTACGCATCACCTTCATTTCTCCTCCCAGTTTTTCCTATACCTTCCTTAATTGCTTTTCAAAGTCTTTTTTGAGTTCATCCATAGTCTGAGCCCATTTTTTATTTCTCTTGGAGGTTTTGGATACAGATGTTTAGATTTCGTCATCTGAGTATGTGTTTTGATCTTCCATGGAACTCAAGTAATTCTCTGTGATCAAATTATTCTTTTATTCTGTTGGTTCCTCGTTTCCTCAGCCCAAGACTAATTTACAGCACTTTCAAGGCTTTGGGGGTGTTTTTGGGACACCCCACTGGAACCTTTATTCCTCCAAGTTCTCATGCTCTGTTGTCTGTGCTTTGATATGTAGATGACCATAGGACTCCACTTTGCCTTGCAGCTACAAGGAGGAGCCCTGCTCAGCTATCTTAGTATGGATGCCCAAACTGCAACCTGGATCTGAGTGTGGGCACACAGCAGAGTCCTGCCCCCAGGATGAGCAGGGAAATTTTTGTAGTCTACTCTGACCCCCTTAACATCTGTGGGTTTTGTTTTGGAGGTACAGGTTGGTTTCCCCTGATTCTTGCTGCAGGTTCTGTGGCTGGTGCTCCCTCACTCCACACTCATTCCATTGTGGCAGAATTCTCTCCACCCCTACAAGCTGTTCCCAGGCTGTGCTGTGATCAGTGATTTGTTTTTTAACTCCAGGTCCTTGTGAGACACACCTTTCCCACAGAACTTCTAAGTTATCTTGGACTGGGAAAATGCACCACTCAGTCTTTTTGTGGGTTCTGCCCTTCTAAATTTTGGCTAAGGTCATAATTTGAAGGCTTATGGAGTTTTGGGGAAAGGAGTTCCTGGGGAATGCTGCCTTCATGTTGCCATCTTGGTTATGCCCTATAAAATATTTTTTAAGTCAATCAATTCCAATTCTATGCAAACTATTTCAAAGAAAACAGATGAAGCAATTCTGCCAAATTCTTTTTTTGACATAATTATGGTATTATAAACATACGAATTTAAAATATACAAAGAAAACTAGAGACAAATCTGCCAAATGAATATTTATGTTAAACTGTTAAATATCATTTTAGCAAAGAGATTTTTTTTTAGGTTTTTGCAAGGCAAATGGGGTTAAGTGACTTGCCCAAGGCCACACAGCTAGGTAATTATTAAGTGTCTGAGACCAGATTTGAACCCAGGTACTCCTGACTCCAGGGCTGGTGCTTTCTCCACTGCGCCACCTAGCCACCCTGTTTTTTTAAAGAGATATTTTTATTAATAAATTAAAATACAATCAATTAAAAATTGATGCTTTAATTTTCCAAATTAGCAAAGAGATTAAAAAAAAGATATCAGTAGGATAATACACTATCATCAGATAGGATTTATGCCAGGGTTGTTTCCATATTAGGTAATCAATCAGCATAATTGACCATATAAATAACAAACTAATAGAAATCATGCTTATTTCAATAAAAACTGAAAAGCTTTTGGCAAAATAAAGCATTCACTTGCAATAAAAATACTAGAGCATAAGAATAAATAATTTTCCTTAAAATGATAAAAAATATCTAACTATCCAACACCATCAGCAAGCATCATATGCAGTGTGGAAGCTAGAATTTTCTCAATAAGATCAAGGGTGAAACAAAGATGCTGATTAACTGTTATTACTCAATATTGTTTTATAAATGTTAGTTTTATCAATAAAAGAAAAATATGTTATTGAAAGAATTAGAATATACAATGAGGAAACATTTTTTTTCACTCTGTGTATGATTTTATATTATACTTGGAGAATCCTAGAAAATCAAATAAAAAACTATTTGAAACAACAGTTATAGCAAAGTTGCCTGATATGAAATAAACCCACATGAATCTTCAGGATTTCTATATATAGCTATGAGTAACTTAGCAGGAGTAAATAAAAATTTAAATAAACTGGAGATAAAATAATACATTTTGTGATCTATTTCCAAGAGAAATTGAGGAAATACAGGAATACAATTACTAAACATTTTTCACACAAATAATGTATTTATACATCCTGAAAAACATGAATTGCTCATGGGCATGCTGAATTAATATAATAAATATGACAATTCTATCTAAATTCTTCTTCTTATTCAGTGCCATGTATTGGTATTGTAAAAGGTCAAGAATATCAGGTTAATCAAAAAAAAAATAGGAGAGGAAAGTGACCTTAGCGATGATAGATGTCAAACTATATTATAAATTGCCATTCATCAAAACTATTTGGTGCTGGCTGAGAACAAAATGATGAATCAGTAGAATAGATTAGGTTCCAAAAAACTAATAAATGAGTATAATAATCTAATGTTTGATAAACTCAAACCCTCCAGCTTCTGGTATAAGAACTCACTAATTGACAAAATCTGTTGCCAATACTGGAAAATAGTGTGACAGAAACTAGGTATAGACCAATTTCTCACATGCAATACCAAGGTAAGTTCTAAAGGGATACATGATTTGTACAAAAAGGGTGATATCCTATGGCAATTAGGAGAAAAAGGACTGCTTTTTTTCTGTCAGATCTATGAAGAAGGGAAGAATTTATGATTAAACAAGAAAGAGAATATTTTTAAATACATAAAATTTTATTTTGGTTTTGATAATATTAAATTAAAACTAAACCAATACAACCAAAAATAGAAAGTAATATCAGTGTCTCTGATAAAGTCTCATTTTAATAATATATAGGGAACTGAGTCAAATTTATAAGAAAATAAGTCATTGCTCCATTGATAAACGCTCAAAGAATATGAACAGGCAGTTTTCAAATGAAGAAATTAGAGCTATCTCTAGTTATATGACAAAAATGCTGTAAATCCTTATTGATGAAAGAAATGCAAGTTGAAACAACTCTGAGGTACCACTTCACACCTATTAAATTGGCCAATAAGATAGGAAAGGAAAATGATAAATACTGAAAGAGATGGGGTTAACTGGAATACTAATACACTTTGGTGAAGTTGTGAACTGATCCAAACATTATAAAGAGCTATTTGGTACTATGCCCAAAAGGCTATAAAACTTTGCATACACTTTGATCTAGTAATATCACTAAGAGGTCTGTCTTCCAAAGATATATAAAAGGGGAAAGGAGACATATATACAAAAATCTTTTAAGCAGTTCTTTTTGTAGTAACAAAGAATTGGAAATAGAGGGGATATCCATCAATTGGGGAATGACTGAAAAAGTTATAGTATATGAATGTGAGTACTATTTTTTTAGGTTTTTGCAAGGCAAATGGGGTTAAGTGGTTTGCCACACAGCTAGGTAATTATTAAGTGTCTGAAGCCAGATTTGAACTCAGGTACTCCTGACTCCAGGGCCAGTACTCTATCCACTGCGCTACCTAGCCACCCCTTAAATAAATTATTTATTATTATTATTATTATTATTATTATTATTATTATTATTATTATTATTTTATTATTAGTTTTTACAGAGCAATTGAGGTCAAGTGGCTTGCCCAAGGCCACACAGCTAGGTAATTATTAAGTGTCTGAGACCAGATTTGAACTCAGGTACTCCTGACTCCAGGGCCAGTGCTCTATCCACTGCACCACCTTGCCTCCCTAAATCATGTTGTTTTTTTTTTGTTTGTTTGTTTAGGGTTTTTTTGGCAAGGCAAATGGGGTTAAGTAGCTTGCCCAAGGTCACACAGCTAGGCAATTATTACGTGTTTGAGGCTGGATTTGAACTTAGGTCCTCCTGACTCCAGGGCCTGTGCTCTATCCATTTTGCCACCTAGCCACCTGATGCGTACTATTTTTTTTTAAGAAATCATAAGCAACTGGATTTCAGAAAAATCTGCATAGTCTTGCATGAACTGATGCTGAGTGCAGTGAGCAAAAATAAAGAGAACATTGTGAAATTAACAGCAACGCTGTAGGTTGATTAACTATGATAGATTTAACTCTTCTCAATAATAGAGTGATCAAAGACAATTCCAAAAGACTTGTGATGAAAAATGCCATTCATCGCCAGAGAAAGAACTATGGAGTCTGAACATAAACCTTACTGTATAATTATATACTTTTAAAAATGTTTTATATTTTTTTCCTTTCTCATGTTTTTCCCTTTTGTTCTGATTCTTCTTTCATAGCACAACTAATTTGGAAATATGTTTAACATTATTGGACATATGTAACCTTTATCAGATTACTCACTGTCTTGAGGAGGACACAGAGAAGAAAGGGAGGGAAAAATATGGAACTTAAAACTTTAAAAAGTGAATGTTCAAAACTACCTTTTCACTTAATTTAAATAAAAATAAATTTAATAAACTAATCTAAACACTATTGAGCTTCCAATTATTTGAATTTTTACATGAATTAGTTGTTATAACCATGGAAAAGTTGTTTTTTATATTCAAAAATGTACAACAACGAAAATAAAATTTGTATTTCTGTATTTAACTTTTTTTTAGAAATTTTTACTTCATTAAAAGTGGGCTTTAAGGTAAATTTAGGTATAAAACTCAATGTTTGCATTAAAATATCTTGAATAAAAATACCATGTATATATTCATGAACATAACCTTTAATTCAATTAATTTTGGAAACCAAATTTTATAGCACCTAAGAAACAAAGGAATGGTCTATGATAACGAATGCTAAATTATGGATGAACAGCCTGCTTTTTTGGCAAACTTCATTACTGAAACAGCAGGATATTCAAAGGTGTCAGTGTCAAAGAAAAATGCCATGTAAATATTTGGGATTATCTTTCAGGAAAGGATGAATATTGCAGTTGAAGAACATAAATGTAAGCTGGAAGTGTTCAAATAATTACCTATTTCTAGAAGAAAAAATAAATAATAAAAAAGCACAAAGGAAAGTAAATTATAGCTCACTCAAAACCAAAATAGATAAATTTGTCTTAAAATGACTATAGACAATAGAAGAGGAAAGCAAAAGCAGGCAGTATTTAAGGTCCACTTTGCTTTTGATTTTCAGTGCTAACTCATATGTTTAGAAGAAGAGAGCATGAATTCTTGCTCACTAATCATCCACTGTGTTATCTAAAACTGATTTTACAATCTGATATAAAATTAAGTGAACAGATCCATGAGGTACATTAGTTTGAAAACAAAAAGAAGACAGAGGAAAATAATTTTGTCTGACATGAAAATTCTGAACAAAGAATTCAGTGATAGTGGTTTCTGAAGACTAGTGATGAAACTTTTCCACTTCTGTTGATATAAAGATGCTGAATTAGAGATCAAAAATGAGATACACTTTCCTATGGCCAATGAGGTTACTTGATTTTCTGGACTACACATGTTTTTTGTTTTTTTTTTAATCAAGGAATATTTTCTATTGGAAGGTAGAGGTGTGTGTAGGTTAGAGTAGTGAGAGAACAGAGAGAACTGGGAAAAAAAATCAATAAATAAAATTTAATGGACAGAACCAATAGTACAGAAAGGAACATAACCATGTTAAAAAAATTTGTTACCACTCTGATAGTTTTTATGGGATGGGAACCCATCTGACTGTTCATTAATATAGGGAATTCCCAAATGAATTCTTAAAATCCTAAGCAAATGAAAATTAAACTCCCTCTGCCATTTGAGGAAAACAGACTCCTCTGCAATTTCTAGTTCTGGAAAAATATCTAGAATCAATTAAAAGTCTGGCTTCCAGTAACATAGCCAGAGTGTTAGTTGTAGTGAAGACAGGAAAGGAAGGGCATTTGGGGTTTATGTTAACTCTTAATCTGATTCAGAAAGATTAAGCCCAGAAGGCTAGTGTCCTGTAAATCATTCCAATTTTTGAGTTTCAGTTGGAAATTAGTGAGTTGGTTTTACATGCTGAAGAGCATGAGGAGGTTTTGATTCATCTTAGTTATGAAACCAATTTCCTACTTAAAGATTATGCTACAGTTGTCTTTCAATTTTATACACAAACATTTACATGTAAATGTATGCATACATACTCATAAAGAGATTGATTTAACTTTTTAGATATTTGTACCTCCGGTTATAAGAACAACGTTCTAAATCCATTTATACTCTTGCCATTGTCCACATGAATTCACACACATACAAGCAAAATAATGATGAAAACAAGCACAAACTTTGAGATTTGCTAAGGGAAATACCTAAGCGTGTGTCTGTGTGTGTGTGTGTAGATTCACAATTTCTTACATAAGCCTATCATGTTTTTGTTTATTTAAATATTTGTGTTTAATGATGACTAAGTTCACAATATAAAATGCAATTTGCTTAAAAAAGATAATATTCATCTGCTGTTACCTAAATATTTTAGCCCTCATTTTGAATTAGGTACAGAAGACAATAAACCTAGTTTAATACATTAGTTTAATACATTTATATGTATATATATATATATATATATATATATATATATACATCTTCAAAATTTGGAAGCAAAGTCTATATACATTTAAATTCATCAAACTGGTTTATTTCAGAAGCCAACAGATGCTAGACAATGTGAATTAGTCTAGAACTGTTAGAACATATTGGTTGTGGTCATGGGATCCAGTCACCATACACATATATAAATAATTATGATGACATAAGATGAACATAAGATAAAGTTACCAAAAGAGTTAATTTTACAAAATGTGTAATCTTGAGTAAGGAAAGATCCTCATCTTCTGTATTCAGCAATTGTGCATATTTTGGTGAAATTTAAAACCAATCTATTTGTGGATTGGTTGAATAAACAAAGACTATTAAGTCTTAGAATTATAGAATTTTGTTATGTCAAGTATGAAAGAGACCTTATTAATCATCAATTAACCTCTTTAATCCTGTTAAACCTTAGAATTATAGAACTTTGCAATGTTAAATTTGGAAGAAATCTAATTAAACCCTCATTTTAGATGATAAAATTGAAGCCTAGATCCCTTGGATGGCTTACTAAAGATCCTATTGCAACTGAATTTCAGACTGCAGAAAAGAACCCACAACTCTAATTTAAGTAGAACTTTGATATCTAATTTAATATATTTAAAAGATTATAAAATAGAAAGGGGGATCAATTAGTTATCTGGCAAAAATAGATGGAAGGTATTAGGAGTCAGATTTTGGTTTATTTTCAATAAAATGAAAATAATAAAAATAAAATAAAAATCAATAAAACAACTGCAACTTAAAATTAGCCTAAAAAGCAGAACTATATTGAAGTGAAATGTGCAAACTTTGAAGATGTTTTGTGCAATTGTACATATATTGAATCCACTACATTTGGGGATAGGAGGTCAAATTAAAATCCCATTTCATATGCTTGTATAGTACATTTACTCTGGACAAGTTACCTAACCTCATATTGCCTCAATTTTCACATCAGTAAAATAAAGAATTTAAAATTAATGACCTCTATAGTTCTCTTCTTCTTTGATCTTATAGTGTGAAGCAGATGCTAAAAGATGCTTCTTGAAGAGAATATAGGCTAAGCGAAATCTTCTCTAATATTTCTTCTTGAGTTTCAAATACACCAAAAATGAGCTATGAGACTAATTGTGCAGAGATATTTTTTTCTGTCTTTCATTTCATACATTAATATTTGAAATGCAGTCATACATTTCTATTTTTTCAATAAGATGTTTCAAATTTAGATTTACTTCAAACAAAATAAACAAAAAGCACATTTTGAGTTGACAACTAGTTCATACATCTCACTTTTTTTTCATAATTTCCTCCTCTTTCCTCAGTTAAGTGACTAATCAAACAAGTTGCATTGTATCATTCTCTGTAGTCTGGATATGAAAGACAATTTAAAAAAATGAAGTTGATTCTATAAGTGGGAACTACTAATAGAATGATCTGTTTCTCTTCTCTACTGGAAATTATGAGATTTTTGATAAAGACAGGAAGAGCATTTGGGTTGATTCTAACTGCTTATATGATTTAGGAAGATTAAGCTCAGAGGGCCATTGTCCTTTATATCATCCCAATTCTGTTGTTTCAGTTGGAAAGTAGTCAGTTGGTTTTGCAATCTGAAGAGCATGAGGAGGTCAGTGATCTCCCACTTGGGTTGAATTTATAGAGGGGAAATGATGACAGCCAAAGTAATGGCAATTATCTCACTAATACAATTTGGGAAAACAAACATTCTGCTATTAAGGAGAAATAAGTATTTCTGGTTTGAATTAGGCAGACTATTTGTCCACAATGACTAATTTGCTGTATAACTGTTTGGCACTATTTTTCTACTGTCCTCTTTCAATATAGCATTTAAATAATCTCAAAATTGACTTGAAAAAATTCAGTTCACCATTTCTACGAAATTTAATTTCTCTAAAATTGCTTTGTGTTCATTATTTAAGACTTAATCCAGTCAGAACTCGTCAATAAATTGGAGCTGCAGGGATGCTGATTTCACTGTAAGGAGAAATACACTCAGATTAATTTGAAATAATAGCAAAATTAGTATTTGGTTAGAATTTTAAGATTTTCAAAAGATTTACATATTTTATCTCATTTGATGTTCACAACACTCCCTTTGAGGAAAATTCTGTTAATATCTCATTATTACAAATGAGGACTTTGAGAGTATAGGAGGTTAACTTACTTTCTAAGAGTCACACAGCCAGAAAGAGAATGAATCAGGTTCCAAACTCAACTCTTTCTCACTTGAGGTGTGGTATTTTAAAACACTCTGCTATTAGGGACTTCCCTGGCAGGGTTATGATTGCCATTCAGTATGTTTTAATGTCAGAGTTAATTGAATATAGATTAGAGATGTCCTAGAAATTCTTATATAAGAATAGGTTTTACTAGTTGGGTGTCTTAAAAGTAAAATAGCCTCATCTACTGTAATAAGAGAAAAGAAAGAATGGAATTAGTATTATGAGGTGGAGAAAAAGTACTTTGAAGATTTCCCATAAAATGTCCCTGTTCTCATTAAAGTAGAAAGGTAGAATAATTTGTGTTAGTCTGCCCTTCTAGAATTAAGTAGAATCGGATATCTCCAAAATAAAGAAAACTTTAATTATGCTAAAAGAATATAGGTTATATAGAACTTGTTCTACAGAATATTATGTCAACTAAAATAAATTGTGGGCTTTGTGCATAAGATGACAAAATTAATAGGAAAGGCAGCCATGACATAAGTAAAATTATTTTACTGTTGCTATTGAGCTAAAACATTTCCTCTCTGCCATGGGTTTTTTTAAAATAAATGCAACATATGCCAAGTGCATAAATAAATATCTCATTACTTATCACTTTACAGGAATTCTTTCAACTATGAAATTCTAGAAATATGGAAGTATTTACCTTAGGACTTTTAATCATCAGAGTTTATCTTTTTATTTTTATCTTTTTATTATATTTTAATACACTAATAAGGAAGTAGTTGTTATAGTATCTTAAGTATTATATTTTGAGTTAGGAAAAACAAGGATTCAAATATCAGCTCTAACACTTCCTGTGTAACTCTAGAGAAGTCATTTTGCTTCTGTGTACACTTGGTAATACCTTAGGATGACTATATAAAATCTCTTGTTTTTAATCTACTGTATAGGAGAGAGTTCTCGCATTAGGAATTATGCTGCTACGATCACAAATCCTTCATGTAGTTATGTAAAAAAGATACTTCAATCAGGTAACTGTCATTTGCTAAGAATCATCTATGCACCTAGAAATGAGAATTCAAAGATAAGAATAAAAGATGAGCCCTAAGCTTATACCAATAAATAAAACCTATGAATAGTAACATATATATATATGTGTGTGTGTGTGTGTGTGTGTGTGTGTGTGTGTGTGTGTGTGTGAATTTATAACTTGGTCTCAATAAGACAGTGTTGTAATATTATCTAATACCTGAAACTTAAAAAAGGAGAAGAAAGGAAGGAATAGGAGAGGGGATCCCTAAAGCAATGAACATATCAAATATATTCTGTTAGCTATTTCTTTTTCCTCCAAAATGTTCAACCTCTCTTGGGAATTTCCTTATTGTTCTTTTGAAAGCTATTACTCTAGAATACAGTGCATTATGCACAAGAAAACCACCAATAAACAGTAATAATAATGATACTTTAAAAGGTCTCTAGTGGGTTTTGATGTACTTAGTAATAGCTTATATAGCAAACTTAAACTGTGTAGGAAAGAATAATAGCCAAACATGTGAATGTATATCATACGCTTTGTGGTCTCATTTGCTATTATTAGATGTGCATAAATTGTTAGGATAATAAAAAAAAAACTCTACTCAAGAGAGTACTATTAAAATTGAATGTTGTAATTACAGAAAAGGGAGGAGACCCTGTATGTAGAATAAAGAGGCAACATAAAAATAAACAATGATGTGAGCCAGAATTTCATGGAAAAAGTGACTATGATTGTACACCTAACATGATGTATTGTATCAAAATTTGGCATGATGCCATCACTATTTGGCTTGTTGAGCATCTGGATTTAATTGGCGAATTCAGGAAATTCCAAGAGATTTCCTCACCTGTTGTCTGCATTCTAAGAATTTGGTTGATTCTAATATTGGGCACACTGGAGAATTCAATAGGACTAATAATATGGACCTGTAGTGTATTGATTCTGTCACAATATGCTCTAACAGATGACATATATTGGATTCTGGGGGATTCTATTCTTATAAATCACTTTCAGACCTAACTTAGGACACATAGGTACAAAACACTGTGTTTATTTTTAAGTAAAATTAATTATTTCATTTTGATGATGTTTTTGATCTAGGAAAAAAACAAGGCAATCACATTCCACTCTGTGTATAAAGTTGTTTTTTTTTAAATAGGGAAAAGTTTTCAAGTGGTAAGAAAGCACAGAATCCATCCTTCTCATTAGCTTACTTTATTACATAGGGTAAGAATTAGAAAGAAAAGAGTAACAGATGAACTTGAAACATTAGGGGAAAAGCTTTATGAAATAATCGGTATCTAAAAGATCTATAGCAAAATAGAGAGAAATCATTATGTTCAAGAATATAGAACACTCTGAGAGCATTATTGGAGGAAAGAGTAATTAGGAAAAGATGTTACTAAAGAGAAACATAATCTGATTCTTCTGAAACCCTACAAAAATAGGTGCCTATTTAACTGGGCAGGGAGGAACTAATAGTGAGATGTAAAGGAAGAAATGGAGGTTGTATTTTAATGTGTTTTTCAAATATAATATATCAAGAGCAATATATTTAAATCATAAGGTAACAGTTTAAGTCTCAATTTGAATATTCAATACCTCTGTGACCATGTATTAATAGTTCAACTTCATTGAACCTTTGTTTTCTAATCTATAAAACAAAAATAACAAAATATATCTTTCTCATGTATTCCTTCCTCACTCCCCAACCCCCATTTTTAGAGCTTTGGAAGACATATTCAAACTCAAATCTGGTCAAATGAGAATCTGGATGTGCCAGTTTGACTGCAAATACTTCTCTCTATTCACCACCAATCAATGACATTTACATAGCACTTACTTTGTATCTAGGATTAATTGTGCTAAGCACTTTGCAATTATTATCTCATGTTTTCATTCACAAGAATTTGCCCCTAGCACATGGTGAATATATGGTTAATATTTGTCCACTACATGCTATGTGTTATTCAAGGATAGCTATTATTTGATCCACTAAACAATTTTGTGATGGCATGCATTTATGTCATTTTTACAAATAAGAAAAAGGAGGAAAATGGTCATTGAACTGGCTTACCCAGAGACATTTCTTATAGCTAGTAAGTGTCAAAGATAAGTTTTCCAGAATCCAACATCACCTAGCTATTTTGAAGCAAAGGCATCCTTAGAACACTGGTCCTGGAGTCAGGAAGACTTGAGTTTAAAACCAGCCTCAAACATTGAATAATTACTTAGCTGTGTGACCTTGGGCAAGTCACTTAACCCCTTACTTTGTTAGGGGAAAAAAGACACTCTTGGAGTGAAGAACTATCTCCAAATCTCACCTTTGAAAGATGCTAACTTTGTGAATCTGGGCAATTAACAATCTTTCATTAACCCCAAGAAATTCTACTACGATAAAAGTAGAATACCAGTTGTTTATCTGCACTCTAAATTCTTTACGCCAGTGAAATCAGTGGTACAATCAGGAAAACAGGTGAAGGTTTATTTAGGTTATTGAAAAATAAATCTTGCAGACTTTTTAAGAATTATGTTAAGGAGAGTTAATTGTGATCTGTTATTGAAAATAACTTGGTTTTTCACATATCCAGAACTGTCCTTGGTAACTTTCAGATCTCTCATTTCAGTCTCTTAGGAATGACACCCTAGATTCTCTTAATACTGAATATTATTTAAGTTTCTGAGAGGCACCAAAGTTTAGAATAATTTTTATGACTACCTTGACTTCCATTATGAAATAAGTTTTAGTAGAAAATGACAATAACATGAAAATGAAGCAAACCCTTGAAAACACCTTAAGAACTTTAAAAAAGATGTCAATTTTCCAGTTAAATTTTGGCATAATATGATTGTTTGTTTTCAGATTTCAGATCGCTATCAATGTTTCATTGTGGCATCAAGTAAATAAGTTAACTTTGAGATCATGAAAATTATTCCAGCTAGGTATAAGGCATGACAATTTTCCATGTTGATATAGATATATAAAGATAAGTGAATATATATATTATATATATTTGGATAAATCTCTATATATTTACATATATATGTACATACTTACACTTGACTATTGTACTGGTGACAGACTATAACTGTTGTATGAGGACATGAATATCTAGTGCAGAGATGGTGATTATGTGAAAAAGGAGTTTTTGTCTTATTTTGCCAAGAGTAATGCACCAAATATGTGTTTATATTTATATATGTGCATACATATATGTATATACATGCATATACATATATATATATATATATATATATATATATATATATATATATATATATATATATATATATATATATAGTAAAACAAAAGATTTAGTGTGGTCCTTTCCAAGGTGACAGAGGAAAAAAGAGAATCATAGATTTAGAGCTAGAAAGAACATTGGGAGTCATTAGTCTCAAAATTTACACATGAACATATTTGTATACATGTATAGAGAAGCATAGGAATTCTAAAGGAAAACACAATTGTCTCTCTTTCTCTCTCTCTCTCTCTCTCTCTCTCTATATATATATATATATATATATATATACTTATCTTTATTCATATATATACACACACACACACACACACACATATATATATACTTATCTTTATTCATACACACACACACACATATATATATATATATATATATATATATCCACATATACACATACTTGACTATAGTCAATATATAGTCAATAAATGTATTTATCTAAACAAAAGTGGAAGGGGTGAAAACTATTTTTATAAACATGTTTTGAAATCAAAGAATGGAGGAAATCAATAATTTATAAATCATTTAAAAGACTCAGTTGTTTTCATGGGAGCATAGTAGGCACAATATTGGTCTTTACACTTAAAAAAAATAAATTTAAATCCTGCCTCAATTATGTATGTTCTTTAATTTTGTATAAGTCATTTGATTTCTCAGAGCCTTAGTTTTCTGATCTATAAAATTAAGTTATTGGATTTAATCAGATTTAAAATATCCTATAATTTAAAATCTATGATCCTTAGACTAAAACTTTTCTTCAGGAAAAAGAAAAGAAATAGGTACTGAGTATGCTGAGCTACATTTTAAAAACTAGATTAGAGATTTCATTTTAAGAAGGAAGTCGCTGAAAGTTAATTTCCTGTCCTAGCTGGGACATCTGATAGTTTCATAGAGTTGTCTGGTGAATACTGAGAGGTCAAGTGATTTTAATTAATAATCATGTAGACTGTACATATCAGAAGTGGTACTAGGGCAAAGGTTTTCAGGAATTTGATGTTGCCTACCCAATATGTCATGTGGCTTCTCAGGAACAGCAGAATAAAAATGAGGCTGACTTTATCCTAAAAAAACAGTGAATGCTCAGTAACTATTTTCATACCCATTACAGAATCTGTAGTCTGTAAATAGATTATTTACTGCTTAAACGAAAGGAAAAGTTAATTATTGAATTACATAATGGATGTGGATTGAGAGCTAATGGTTTGCAATTGTCACAACTCAACTTTGTCCGGTTTATATGCATTATTGATTCTGAAAAAAGGGAAAGACCAAAAAGTAAAATTTTTAGCTGATATTAGCTGTTGATATTTTATAAAAAATAAATTTAAATATAAGACATATCAAAATGATAATGTGAAATAATTGAGAATTCATATTAGATAATAGAAATTTATCTCTCCTAACCAAGATGAGAAATATGAAAGTTAACATGGGTTTACAATAAAAGATCACTTTTGAAATAGAAATAAAAATGCTAACAGAAGATTGCTAGTAGTACAATTGAACAAACAACTATTACTTTGATGAGAAAAAGAGCTTGTAGACAGTTTGACAATATAACTGGATAAGTCAAATCATTTTTCTTTTGTTTTCCAAATGTATTATTTATTTATGTTTAATATTTTTCTTTTTAAAGTTTAGTTACACATTTTCTCTTTTACTCCCTTTATCTCTCCTTTACTCACTGAGAAGGAAAACAAAAATAGTATCAATTATACATATGAAATCTGACATATTTCCAGTTTATCTATATCACCAAAAAAGAAATAAAAAAGAAAGGAGAGTGTGAGGAGTTTAGGTTTCAATTTACTTGCAGTTTATCAGTTCAATAGAGATAGTGATATTTTTTTCATCATGAGTATTTTGGGATTGCCTTGGATCTGAGAGAATAAATTCTTGATCCTCTATTTTATATTTGATTTTATACTGTAGCTATATTCCTCTTATGTATGCTAAAGTTCCATTTTTCTTTCTATGAAATGAAATAAAAACTTTAAGTTTTCCCACAATGACTTCTAGTTAAAGAAAAACTCTACTCTCAATACTCTCACAAAACATTATCTTAGCATTTTCTATAATGTTTTGGGAAAAATACAAGAAGCTAGGTCTCCTGACCTTGTCTGATATTGCACAATTAAGGAAGTCTTATATAATTCCCCTGTTGCTAGTAAGTCTGTCCTTGTCATTATCTAGCAGCTAGGACCAATAAAATTCCCAAAATCATTTCTTAAAGAAATAGAAAGGTGATCTTCATTGTACTTGAGAATATATTTACTTTCTTTGATGTACTAACAATACTCTCTCCCCTCAGTAACACTGACTAATTACATGATTTTTGTTCTGTTCATTGCCTTATGCTTATAAAAAATATATTAAATTCTCAATTTGTGGTCTTTTGGACAGAGGCAGAACAATTTGAGTCATCCTTTATTATCCGGCTCAACAGGCTCCAAAACCCTATTAATAAATGATATTTTACATAGAAGATTACCTCAATTTACCCTTAGTTAAATTTCATTCATAACAGATTATTGCACTGATCAGAGTAGTGAAGTCTTTTGTATTTCATCATTATTACAACACTGTTTCCACTGGGCACGATTATTCCCCATTTCTCACATCACACTGCATCAGTTCATAAACATAATTTAACTGAAACCAACCTACTTATTTTTATGGCGCAATATAATTCCATCACACTCAACTGCCACAACTTGCTCTGTCATTCCCCAAACAATGAGGATTCCTTCAATTTCTCATTCTTTGTCCCCACAAAAAAAGCTGCTAAAAATAGTTGAACATATAGGTCCTTTTTCTCTTCCTTTTGACTGATTTTGAAAATAAACCTATTAGTGGTTTCATGAGGTCAAAAAGTAGGAACACTTTCATAAACCTTTAGGCACAGTTCCAAATTTCTTCTTCAGCATATTCAGACTAGTTCACAACTCCATTAACAATTTGTTAGTGCACCATCCTCTCCAGTATTTAACATTTCTGATAGGTATATATTACTTCAGTTACTTTTATTTGTATTTCCTAATCAATAGCAATTTAAGACTTCATATAACTACAGAACACTTTGATTTATTTTTCAGAAAACTATCTTTTGTATCCTTTTACCTTTTTTCAATAACAAATGCTATTTTTTATCATTTAGATTCATATCCCTAAATATTTAAGCAATGAGGCTTTTTTCAGTGAAATTTATTTAAAATTGGAGTAGGAAGATGCTAAGCTGGAAGGTTTATTAAGGAAAGCAATGATTGTAGATGGAATAGATAAAGAGTAAGAGAGAAGACTAAATCAAAGAAAATACAATAGAGGGAAATATAGTTTATAATTATAACTGCATATGTGAATCAGAGGAGTATACCAATATACTGGAATTGGGTGGCAGAATGAGTTAGAAACCAGAATCTACCAATATGTACTTTAACAAATATATGCTTGAAAGTTAGAGAAACAAGCAAAGTAAAAAGTAAAAAGACTGATTCAGAATCTAGCATGTTTTGATTGTAGTAAAAAAGGTGGGGGTAACAATCATGATCTTAGATAAAGCAAAAGTAAAATAAAAGGGCTAACAGGAAAACTCTATTTTGCTAAAAGGTAGCATAGGGAAATAAAGTTTAAAAAGTTTAAACAAATCTCTCTGATAAAAGATTCATTTCTCAAATATATAGGTAAATGTGTCAAAATTATAAAATAATTGTATTGCATTGTGTTTATATACAAAACTGGCAAGTGATTCACCAATTGACATTTCTGGGTCTTTACTTTCACCAAAAGTAATGCTTTGAAAATGTTGGTACATATGGGACCTTTATTTCTTTGTTTCGTCTGCCTTTTTACATTATTGCAGTTTATAGTCACAAGATCTAGTTTAGAAGAAGCAGCAGGGTATCCTATGGGAGAAAAATAAAGGGAAGCATGCCCCAGGTGATCAAACCATTGACATGTACTTCACCACCATCTCCTCTCAACCTGTAAGGAGATGATTCAGGATCCTAATTTCAAGAACCACAGAAGGATAAATTTTCCCTCCAGATCTTGTGCCTATAGACAGCATCAAGATGAGAAGGCAAACTTTTTGGTTTTGAGAGGGGACCATTACAAATGTGGAACAACTTCCTCTAATGAACAGTCACAATTGCTGGAAAATCCCCTCATTTCGCCATCAAACCAAAAACAAATAAAACCAACAAAAAAACTTTGCAATATGAAATTGTCAATATAACAAAATAGTTTGATCATTTAAATTGCATAAAACGATTTTTAATTTTGATCTATTTTGCTCTGCCTCCTTTAGACAATGGTGAAAATTTCAACTTCACTTAGAAGTGAAGCTCCTTAAATGTATTGTATTATTTGGTAGAATATGAACTTCTTCATAATAAGGACCTTGTTCTCTTCTTTTTTTGTCACCAATGCTGAGAACATTATTATTATCATTATTATTATTATTATTGATACTAATGATATCCATTGGCTTCTTGTGTAATTCCCTTTTCATTTCTTAACTCCTAAATATGTTATCTGATCAAACAAGCATTGATAGTTAAACTACATACTGTACAGAAAATTGAAGGTCTCATCTGTCCTCCATGGCATCAAACATGTTTTCTTCTCCTATAATGCTCATGCAGCTTCCCTGACTATTTAAATTCTTTCCCTTCTTCCTTTTTTAGGAATGGTATCATGGGGGAGGGGAGAGATGAATAAGGAATGCTAGGCTGGCAGTGGTAGATAAGAAGGATTGAAGATGAAAGAGAGTGGTAATTGTAGTAATCTAAATTTAATCTAATATAGCATTCTATGTATAATATTTAGAAGAGTCAGCTTAATATAATGACAAAGTATGTGGTGGAAGGAATAAATATGGCTAATTTTGACTGAAAAATCAATAGGAAAATAATTGTATAAAGGGTCTGAATGATATGGTCAAGATACGAGTTGGCAGTCATTTTTGCTGATGTGTCCTATTTGGTAAAATATTAGGCTTCCTTGATTCTCATTGGAAGTGGAGTTTGCTTTTCTAGTTGCTATAGATATGATACTTTTATATCTGTGCATAATGAAATTTATTTAAACAATTTTTTCTAAGAATTTAATGTGAGGGGAAAAGATCAAAAAAAAAGAATATGATGTTACTAACAAGCTTGAGATTTTCAGCTGACTTCCTATCTTGCTGTACTACTGAAAATTCTTTGAAATGATTCTTACCATTTGCCTTCTAGCCCATTTTTTCTGCCACATCTCCCAATCTTTTATATATGAAATACTCATATTTCCATAAATTTGAGGGAAAGAATGAATTTTTACTGTGATGGAGAGACTAGGAAATTGTAGCAGCTAGTCATCCAGTCCAAGTATGTATGAATCAAATTTCCAAAGACCAAGTCATATGATATTTTTTTATATAATAACCTCACTGAATGAAGAAGATGGAGCATCTCAAATCATATGGTAAAATATATACATAATTTTAAAGTAATTTTACCCTTATAGTTGAATTAATTTTACTTTAAATTTGATAAATGTTCTATACATAAAAAATTGTTCTTGAAATATTTTATGGAGTGGTATTAATCATTCATTTTATAAGGTATCAAATTGAGGAGTACATATATCATTTTCTATGGATTTAGGATTCACATATGAACACATAAAAGAAATGAAGGGATGTACTTGAATTCAAAAGGTAACAACAAACACACACACACATACACACACACACACGCATTGATTAACCAGAAAATAAAATAAGATAAAATTTTTAAAATGGAAATTATTTATTCCATTTAAATATATTATATTGCATGATAAATGTTATAATATATTCACTAAATATAAAAGGGCAAAGATAAACTAAGATCTCATTAAAATATGAGATTCTATATAAAAATTATGTAGCTGTTCTTTCCTTTTAGTCACCTTACAAATTAACTGTAGGTGATTTCTTAATCATGGGCATGTGTATCTTACTATTTGAATGAGAAGGAAGAATGTGGAGAAAGGTATGGTGACAGAGAAGAGAGGGAGAAAGTAGGAGGGGGAAAGATGATAAAGAGGAGAAGAGGAGAAAGTAGAGAAGGAGGTGAAGGAGAAGAACAAGGAGAAAAAAGAAAAAATTTCAACAATAGAACAATATCAAGATAAAGAATTAAAAGTCCAAAAAGAACTCAGATGAAGAGAGGAATAAGAGGGAGATGAAGAGAAACAAAAATATTTCCTGAACATAGAATGTTTCTGTTATTGTTTTTGTATTCTGTTCATCTAATATATTTTGTACAAAGTAAGCACTTAAATATTAATTGAATTTAATTGAACTGAAGTTAATTAAGAGAGTCTAGGAAGGAAAAAAGATAGCAAAACAGAAGGAAAAATTAGAAGAGAGATAAATTAATCTATTAGTAGGGTTAAAAAGAAATGAGCTAAACACATAAAAATGAAATCAGGGTTAGCAACTAAATTCTGTCAATGTCTGAATTCTTATTAAAGTCATATTTGTATGCCAGACCAATTTTACTCAATTATCTTGCAAGTAAGTGTGTGTATATATAATTTTATGTTCACAAATGCAAAATTCCATTTAAAATGAAATTTCCAATTCATTGCCAATATAGGACTACTATAAATATTTTGTCATTTTCCATTTCCTTTTGTCTCTTTGAGGTATGAACAGCTTTTGATGGACCTTTGGGCATGTTCTGCAGAATGATTAGACCTGTTCACTATTTGGTCAACAACTAATTAATAGACTCTTTTTTCCATATCTCCTCAAAAATTTTTCATTTCTGATAGGTGTGAGGTGGTACCTCATATTTGTTTTAATTTATCTTTCTGTAATCAATAGTGATTTAGAGCATTTTATGAAACAATATAAAGCTTTGATTTCTTCTTCTGAAAAATACCTGTTCATAACATTTGGCCATGGGTTAATGATTCTTATTTTAACAATTTTTATTCTGTTAACTCTCTCTGTCTATCTCTTTCTCTCTCTCTCTCTCTCTCTCTCTCTCTCTCTCTCTCTCTCTCTCTCTCTCCACATGCATGCATACATATATATATATAAATATATAATGAAACATTTTATATAAACCTGCAAAAGATTTAGTTATTACTTTATTGTCTATAGTACCTTTCAGTAAAATATAGCTTTCTGTTCCTCTTTCAATTAGGTCCACTTTTGTTTTTACTTTATCTGAGAGGGTGATTGCTAAACCTGTACTCTTTACTTCAGTTGAATCATAACAGACTCTGCTCCACTCATTTCAACTCTGTGTCTTTCAATTCCAAGTTTGCTCTTATACACAAAATAATTTGGTTCTATTTTCTAGTCCATTCTACTATGTACTTTCATTCTATAGGTTTTACTCAATTCATTGACATTCGCAATTATGATTACAAACTATACATTTCTCAACATCCTATTTTTGTGCTTCAGTTTGCAGAGCTAATCTGGTGGAATGCAAGTTTTTGGATCTTGCAAAATGATGTTAACCTGGAAGAAGTGTGGTCACTGCTCTTAGGGTCTGTACTTTGGATTTTATCCAAGAAGAATCCTACTCCCTGAAGTTTGAAGGTCTAGTACTCCTCTTGGCTCTGGAACCAAACCTTTGCTCCCTTGTGACTAATCAGAAGTGTTTCTCTCCTCCTGGAACTGTGATCCAGAACTCTTTATAGGTTAGAGAGTTGCCAATTAGTACCAGCTACACATAATGTCATCAAAGGTTTTCCTTTAATCTCTTTCTGACCAGATTTCTTGGATGAAGTTCCCGAAGTGCTAATGCTGTAGAAGAATCTCTTAGGGATACTTCATATGTACCTGTAACACCCTGGGTCGGTATTATAGACTACTCCTGCATACCTCCTCAGTTAATACTGGATAGTCTTGGAGGGTCAGAGCCAAGATAACAGCTTGAAGACAGAATTTCTCAGGAACTCCTTCCCCCCAAGACTCCTCAAACCTCAAATTTTTGGCTCTAGCCAAAATTTAGAACCCACAGAAAGACTGAGTGATACATTTTTCCAGTCCAAGATAACTTAGAAGCTCTGCAGGAAAGGTGTGTTTCACCAGGACTGGGGATTGGAAAAAAAGCCACAGCCTCAGCACAGCCCAGCACAGCCCAGCCCAGCCCAGCAGTCACCAGCAACAGCTCGAAGGGGCAGTGAGAGAACTCTGCTATGCCAGAACGAGTGTGGAATGAGGAGCCGGCGGCAGAATCTGCAGCGAGAATCTGGAGAAAGCAGCAATAACACCAAGAAACCATAAGGGAAGTCTGCAGAGATTTCTCTGCTCTCCCTTGGGGTAGGACTCTGCTGTTAGCCTACGTTCAGATCCAGTTTGAGCTTCCAGTGTAGTCAAGCTGGATTCCTCCTTATAGCTCCAGGACAGGAGGAAGTACAGGGGCCAGCTACAAATCAAAGCACAGGCAACAGCGCATAAGACCTTGGAGGAATAAAGGTCCCAGTGGGGTGTAACCCCCTCAAAAAAGCTCCAAAGACTTGGAAGTGCTGTCTTGGGCTGAGGAAATGAGAAAACAACAGAAAGAGAAGAATCTGATCATAGAGAATTACTTTAGTCCCATGGAAGATTGATGACAAAATTGAAGCTTCTGTATCCAAAACATACAGGAGAGATAGAACACGGACTCAGACTATAGATGAGCTCAAAAAAGACTTTGAAAAGCAATTAAGGGAGATGGAGGAAAAATTGAGAAGAGCGATGAGAAGGATGCAGAAAAATCATGAAAAATCAGCAGCTTGGTGAAAGACTTACAAATAAATACTGAGGAAACTAATATGTTAAAAGCCAGTTTAGGCCTAATGGGAAAAGAAAAAAAAAGCCAAATGAGGAGAAGAATATCTTAAAAAAGCAGAACTGGCCAGCTGGAAAAGGAGATCAAAAAGTTCTCTGAATATAATAACTCCTTCAAATGCAGAATGGAAAAGGAAGTTGATGACTTTGCAAGAAATCAGGAAGGAATAAAACTCTTCCAAAAAAGCCAAAAATTAGAAGAAAATGTGAAATATCTCACTGAAAAAAAACCAACCTCGAAAACAGATCCAGAAAAAATAATTAAAAATTACTGGGCTAAGTGAAAGCCAAAATTAGGAAAAGAGCCTAGACTTCATTTTTCTAGAAATGATACAGCAAAATTGCCCTGAGATCTTAGAAGAAGAGGGTAAAATAGAAATCAAGAGAATTCACTGGTCACCACCTGAAAAAGATCTCAAAAGGAAAACTTTCAGGAATATTATATTCAAATTCCAAAACTCCCAAATCAAAGAGAAAATTCTAAAAGCTGCCTGAAACAAGCAATTCAACTACCAAGGCACCATAGGATTACACAGGATCCGGCACCATCTACATTAAGGGTTCATAGAGATTGGAATAAGATATTCCAGAAGGTAAAAGATCTTGGTTTACAACAGAGAATCAACTACCCAGCAAAACTGAACATCCTCTTTCAGGGGAAAAGATGGACTTTCAATGAAACAGGGGACTTTCAAACATTCCTATTGAAATAGCCAGAGCTAAACAGAAAGTTAGATCTCCAAGTACAGGACCCTGGTGAACCATAGAGGGGGTAGAAGAGAAGGACTAATTCTGAGGAAGCTAATGATATTGAACTGTTTGTATTCCTGCATGGAAGAAGATATTGATAACTCATATGAACTTTCACATTTATAAGAGCTGTTACAAGGAACATATAAAGACAGGACATAGGAAGGAGTGCAATATAATGGTATAATATAGTGAAAATATGGAGTCAGTGGGTGATAAAGGAAAGTACTGGGAGGAAGGGAAAGAGATTTAAAAAAAGCTAAGAAATTTCACATAGGAGTCAAGAAAAAAACTTTTTTTTTTCCATTGGAGTAGAAGGGGGGGGGGGGGAAGCAAAGGGGAATGAGTGAGCCTTCGTTCACATCAGAAATGGCTCAGAGAGGAAATAACATATACACTTAATAGGGTGAGAAAATCTCTCTTACCCTCGAGAAAAATGAGAAGAA